>NW_016811371.1:159432-176403 GCF_001698545.2 Rhinopithecus bieti
TATACTCACCTCTGTAATATTCTTGCTAAAGTTTATTTTCAAATAATCCAGTAAATAAAAACTCCTACTATTACTTAACAGACAAAAAGGGCTTACATTTCAACAGTTGTCTTTACTTTTCAATATTGTTAACAAAGTTCATAAAAATAGAAAATTAAAAGAACATGTTATTTCTGAAAGAAATGTAATCTGGGTGAAAGTATATTGAAATACTAACCACTTTACTGTTCTAAAAGCATCGAGTATGATTCTTAATTACTAAATGTATTTTTAAATACACATTTTGCATTATTAAAGGCTACCTGATTGCAATAAATCCTGATTTCAAAGGTGTATATAATTTCCCAAACACTGCATAGATTGCATTTTCCTTAAAATAAACCAAAATGAGTGGAATGGGTAACTGACATTGTCTCAACTGCCTTCTGTGCAGAAACAGCTCATTCCATTTCAGGGCTGGGATACAGGCTGACACTTCCTTTCATTGTTCTATGTTTAACTATGTAGATTTTCTCCCAATAGGTTTTCATTTTTGCAGATGGCCAGAACCCAGTCAAAACTCTAGAGAAAATGTGTTTCTTAAATCAATTTATGACCTAGGGATAACTTGCTTGTGGGTAGCACTGGCTCTTGTCCATGTACGTAGTTTGCTTGGTAAGGATTCGTACCTTTCCCTGGCACAGATCCATCTAAGTGAATGTTTGTGTCTGTGTGATTTTTGAGTCCCATGACTTGTCATGCCATAACAGGAAGTTGATTTTTATCTTCACAAAACTGTTAGGTTTGTTTTTCTACTGCTCATTATTTCACAACCTGGCTCTTTAGGTCTGGGTTCTTCAGTGGTCATAAAATATATTGAGAAGTGTGTTCTTGCCTCAGATATTCACAGGACTTCCTCACTCTCCTCATTCAGGTCTCTGGTCAGAAGTCACCTCTTCAACAGGCACTCTCTAACCACCTATCTAAAGTGTTCCCACTTGAACCATGCTCTGTCTCCTGACCCTATGTTATTTATCACTCTCTGACATTATGCTATATGTGTGTCTTAGTCTGTTCCAGCTGCTGTAACAAAATATCCTAAACTGGGTGACTCTAAAACAACAGAAATTTATTTCTCACAATTCTAGAGGCTGGGAAGTTTAAGATCAAGCGGTTGGCAGGTCGGTGTCTGTTGAGGGCTCACTGTCTCGTTGACAGTCATCTTCTTGCTGTAACCCCACACTGTGCAAGGAGTGAAGGGTCACTTTCAGCCTCTTTTATAAGGACACTAATCCCATTCATGAGGACTGGATAACTAATCACTCCCAAAGGTCCTACCTCCTCCTACCATCACCTTGGCATGGAGGATTTCAACATACTAATTTTGGGGGAATGTAAGCATTCAGGGTATATAAAAATGCTTTGCTTTTTTGATTCTATTTTGTCTCTTCCACCAGAAATAAGTTTCATGAGGATAGGAGCTTTATTGATTTTGTTCACCAACTGAACTCCAGTGGCTAAAATAGTGCCTGGCTCGCAATAGGCTCTTCATAAATATTTATTAAACGGGGAAATGAAATAATTTGAAGGGATCTCAAGATGAAAGTATTTTGGACACTCCAAGTTAATAAAAGTGTCACTTAACACTAAAGAACAAGTTTAAAATCTCTATTCATCTGCATTTTAATATTTTTAAATTTTAACTTATAACTTGATATCAAATGATACAAAAGAACATCATCACATTTAAGAGAAGGTACACATTTGACATTGAATTTCTTTTTTTAGCTTTATCTTTTAAAAATATAATAGGTTTTATCTTCCCAATATTAAATTGACTCAGTTTCACTAAACTGGGAGTACTCTCAGAACCTATAAGAACTCCCCACAAAAAATTAAATTTTTAAATCTATTTTTTTTAGAAAGTAACTAGGAGGATGAATAAAAATATGAACATGTCATTTTAACAGAGTTATGCCTTTTTTCTTTTACGTTTACACGGTATAAATGTTGGTCTTCATTTTCTTTCTCCTTAGTCATTCACTTTGGTAGGGAGAATGACAAAACTAAGAAGAGAGGTGATGATGACAACATTAAAATGGAGGTCAGGTAATAAATGTGAAAATCTAGCTGTTAAATTTCAGGATTTTACAAACTACAGTGGAAATAAAGATAATTTCCCAAGGTCAGTGTCACCAATTTTTTTTCTCATTAAATAAGACTTCATGAATGTCTGATTGTGGCTATGGACAGTGATGATCAGATTTGAGTGGGAAATTGACTTAAATCTGAATAATGAGAGTCAGAGCTAGAGCCACAGGGAGAAAGTGCTGAAATCAGTTCTGATAGTTTTTTGGCTGTATCTTCAGGATTTTCTACATATATGGCTAAACCATCTGCAAATAAAAATATTTTTACTTCTTCTTTTCTGATGTGTACGCTTTGATTACATTTTCTTCTCTAGTCTCTGACTAGATGTCCAGTACTATGTTGAATAGTGGGCATTCTTGCCTTTTTCCTGGTCTTAAAGGAGAAGTTTTAAGTTTTAAGTTTTTTTTCCCGTTGATTATTATGTTAGCTGTGGGCTTTTCATATATGGCTTTTATTGTGTTGAAGTAAATTATTTCTATATCTGTTTCTCTGAGGGGCTTTATCATGAATTGATGTTGAATTTTCTCAAATACTTTTTCTTCATCTATTGAGAAAATTGTGTATGGTTTTTAAGCTTCATTTTGTTAATGTAATGGGTCACATTGATTAACTTTCTTCATACATTGAATTCCCTTTCATCCCAGAGATAAATCCCACTTGATCATGGCATATAATCCCTTTAATGTGCTCTTGAATTTGGTTTGCTAGCATTTACTTAGGATTTTTGCATGTATTTTCATCAGGGATATTGGCCTATATTTTTCTTTTTTTGTGGTAGGTTTCTCTGGCTTTGGTATTAGGGTGATAGCCTCATAAAATGAGTTTAGAAGCATTCCCTCTCTTCTGGTTTTTTGCGAGAATTTAAGACAATTGTTATTCTTTGAATGTTTGAAATCAGTACATTTGCAGGCTACAAAATCAACATACAAAATCAATGGTATTCTATACACAATGAAAATCTGGAAAGGAAATTAAGAAAACAATTCCATTTACAATAGCATTAAAAAGAATGAAATAGGAATAAACTTAACTAAAGAGGTGAAACATTTTTACACTGGAAATTATAACATTCTGATGAAGAAAAGTAAAGAAGACTCAGGTAAATGAAAAGACATTCCAATGTCATCAATTGGAATAATTAACATTGTTACAATGCTCACTTGCCCAAAGTGATCTAAAGACTCAATGCAATCCCTATCAATATCTTAATGGTATTTGTTACAGAAATAGAAAAAAAAATCCTAAAATTTATATGGAATCACAGAAGACCCTGTATAGCCAAAACAATCTTAAGCAAGAAGAACAAAGCTGAAGGCATTCCAGTACCTGATTTCAAAATATACTACAAAGAACCAGGAATCAAATCAGTATGGAATTAACATAAAAACAGAAAAATAGACCAAAAGAAGATAATAGAGAGCCCAGCAATAAATCTATGCACCTGCAATTAAGTGATCTATGAAAAGAATGCCAAGAAGACATAATGAAAAAGTATAGTCTCTTCAACAAATGGTATTGGCAAAACTAGATGTCTACATGCAGAGGAAAGAAATTGGACCTTTATCTCACACCATATACAAAAGTCAACTCAAAATGGATTAAACACTTAAATATAAAACCTCAAATCATCAAAAGACTAAAAAGAAAACACCAGGGAAATGCTTCTTGACATTGGTCTGGGCAACAAACTTTTTTGCTATGACATCAAGAGTGCAGGCAATGAAAGCAAAACTATACAAATGGAATTGCATCAAACTGAAAAGCTTCTGCACAGCAAAGAAAACCATCAACAGACTGAAAAGACAACCTACAGATTGTGAGAAAATATTTACAAACCATGTATCTGAGAAGCGGTTAATATCCAAAACATGTAAGAAACTGAAACACCAGCAATAATAAAAATGCAATAACATGATTTAAAAAATGGGCAAATAATCTGAATAGACATCTCTTAAAAGAAGGCATACAAACAATCAGCAAGTGTATGAAAAGGTGCTCAACATAATTAATCATTAGGGAAGTGCAAATCAAAACCACAAGGAGTTATCACCTCACACCTGTTGGAATGGCTATTATCAAAAAGACAGAAGAAAACAAGTATCAGTGAGGATTTGGAGAAACTGGGATCCTTGTACACTGTTGGTGAAAATGTGCATTGGTAAAGCCATTATGGAAAGCTGTACAAAAATTCCTTAAAAAATAAAAAACAGAATTACCATATTACCCAGCAACTCCACTACTGAGTATGCAGCCACAGGAAATGTAATTGGTGTCTCAAAAAGATTCCTGCACTGCCATGTTCATTGCAGAATTATGCAAAATAGCCAAGATATGAAAACAACCTAAGTGTCCATTGACACATGAATGAATAATGAAAATGTGGCACATTTATACAAAAGAAAATTATTCAACCTTTAAAAAGAAGGAAATATTAGCATTTGTGATGACGTAGATGAACCCAGAAGATGTTATGCTAAGTGAAATAAGCTAAAGAAAGACAAGTACTGTATAATCTCGTTTATAGGTGGAATCTAAAATAGTCAACTTGGCTGGGCACAATGGCTCACGCCTGTAATCCCAGCACTTTGGGAGGCTGAGGCTAGAGGATCACCTGAGGTCAGGAGTTCAAGACCAGCCTGGCCAACATGGCGAAAGCCTGTCTCTACTAAATACACAAAAATTAGCCTGGCATGGTGGTGCACACCTGTAATCTCAGCTACTAGTGAGGCTGAGGCAGGAGAATTGCTTGAACCTAGAAGGTGGAGGTTGCAATGAGCTGACACTGCACCACTGCACTTCAGTTTGGGTGACAGAGTGAGACTCCGTCTCAAAAAAAACAAACAAAAAATAAGTAAATAAAATAAAATAAAATAGTCAGACTCATAGAAGCAGACAGAATAGTGGTTGCTAGTAGCTGAAGGAAGGGCAAATGGAAGATATTGGTCAAAGTTCACGAAGTTTTGGTTATACAAGATGAGTAAGTTCTGGAGGTCTAATGTACAGCCTTGGCTATAGTAAACAATACTGTACTGTATACTTGATATTTGTTAACAGGGTAGATCTTAAGTGTTCTCATGAAAGAAAAACATCGTAGCATGAAATGTTGGATCTGTTAATTAGCTTGATTGCAGTGATCATTTTACAGTGCATGAATATACCAAAACACGTTGTATACCTTAAACACATAAAATTTTTATTGGTCAATTATATCTTAATAAAGTTGAAAAAAATTGTTTGAGTTGATGTTTACCCTGAGGATGGCTGTGAGACTTCAAGGTGCAACTATAGTTTAGAGTAGTCAGTGGCATTAGCAGTGACCAACATACCTTGAGAAATAAACTTTCTAAAGAAACACACTTTAGGCTGGGCGCAGTGGCTCATGCCTGTAATCCAAGCACTTTGGGGATGCTGAGGCAGAAGGATCACCAGGTCAGGAATTCGAGACCAGTCTGACCAACATGGTGAAACCCCGTCTCTACTAAAAATACAAAAAGTAGCCGGGGTGGTGGTGCGTGCCTGTAATCCCAGCTACTCAGGAGGCTGAGGCAGGAGAATGGCTTGAACCGGGAGGTGGAGGTTGCAGTGAGCCGAAATGGCGCCACTGCACTCAGCCTGGGTGACAGAATAAGACTCTGCATAAAAAGAAAAAAAAAAAAAGAAGCACACTTTAAATCAAGATATCAAAGAATTCCCAAAGATAAATTCTAAGAAACATGAACTTAAAATTGGAAAACAGTCAGTATCCACATGTACTAGGCAGAATGACTTCCCAAAGATGTTTATTCCCTAATTTCTGGAACCTGTGAATGTCACATTACATGGAAAAGGGACTTTTCAGATGTGATTAAGGGAGATTATCCTGGATTATCTGGGGCAGGAGGGGCTCCAGTTAATCACATAAACTCTTAGAAGCAAAGAACTTCCTCTGCTTGGAGTCAGAGAGATGCGGTGGAAGAGAAGAGAGAGATACAGTGAGCATGAGAGAGCATCACATGGAAGGCAGAGAGATGATTCTCAGCATGCCCTGGCTGGTTCCAAAATGTGCAAAGACCAGAAAAATGCTTCTAGGAGCCAAGGGCAGCCCTCAGCTGACAGCCAGCAAGGAAATGGGTATCTCAGTCTTGCAATCACAAGGACCTGAACTTAGACAACAACCTGAATGATCTTGGAAACAGATTCTTCGCCAGAACCTTGAGTAGTGGGTACATCTCTGCTGACCTCTTGATTTTAGTCTTATGAGACCTGGAGCAGAAAAATCAGCTAAGCCACACTGTGGCTTCTGAAAGTGTATAGAATATAGTCATCTTGATGAGAAAAACTATCAAATGCTTAAGGATACACTTAATTTTTATTGTATGATACCTATATCAAGAAAATGACAAAATTGAAATTGTTCATGAAAGAAAACTTAAATTCATAAAAGAAGACACTATGCTCTTGGAATGGGAAGATCACATAAAGATATGTGTCTTCCATTATATTCAAAGTAATACTGAGGCAGGATAGGTCCGTCAAGGAAGTGACCATATTCTCAGGTCACTGTGGTGACCTTACAGTCAACACAATAAGCCTCAGCATTCACATCGTAATTGAGTTTATTCAAGGAAACTTATCTTCAGTAGGAACTTTCCCCTGTAGAAAGCATGCACATTCTGATTTTACCTGTCCTCAAACTGACCTTTTACTCATTTTAATAGTAAAAAAGACACCCTTGGGTGGAGATTTAAGATGCTAATGAGACCTGCTACATATGAACAAACATGTACAGCTACTGCACATGTGCACCCCGAGGACCACCAAGAGCGTGCTTTCTAGTCGCACCTCTTTCCATCTCCCTATGAATAATCATGTCAGATTCCCATAAACAGGGTCTCCCTAGTGCCAGTCTTTGCTGTCTCATCCTTACAAGCAGCCTGCCATGAATTCTCTCTCTCTCAGGATGCACTACCTATTCCACACCCAACTTTCAAAATCTTCTTTTTCTTTTGCAATAAATTATGCTACACTTCTTTTGCTGTGTGTCTCTTGTTTGAATTCTTTTAAACTAAAAGACAAGAACTGAGGTATCACATCAGCCTTCAAAAATACCAAAGATTAATTTACAAAGATTTTGTTAAGAAAATGTATTTTATTGGATTTGCTGTTTCTAAAGTTCTCATGAAAAAGTAAATATGCAAGAATGTTTAAATGAATATATACTTTGATGCATAAACTGCTCTCAATAGATCTATTCCATAGAAATATACCCACAGCTTACTATAACACAGGTCGTGGTCATAAAATTCAGTATCTTTGTGAAATAAATTTTTAAATTGCAAAAAAATTAGAAACAGCCTAAATATCTATTAATGGGGACCAGTTAAATCATGTATGGCATGACTACACTGTCAAATTCTAGGCATTCAATAGATTCAGATAAAACTATACAAACAAAATAGGACCATCTCTAAGACATATAGTTAAATGAAAAACCAGACTACGTAACAAAATAGTAACATTTTATTTGGTTTAAAAAGGCAGTTGAATAGGTGTATAGTAAATATGATATGTTATTATATGAAAATACAAAGAAGAAAGCATCAAAATGTTAATTAATGGTGGTTAAGTCTGTGGAGGAAAATGGATATGGAGTGGAATGTTAAGCAGAATTTTTACTTTGTTCTATACTTAACACATTTTACAAATAAATTTTAATGTGTACCTTGAGTTATTATCTTTAAAAAGAAAATGTGATGCATTATTAGTTCATGAGTTTCAATTGCTCATTGTACCTCCGAAAAGCATTCTCTTCTTATTTCGGAAAATGGATTTTTAACTCTTGCATAGCCTCCCAGCTAAAGCCTAATGTTCCAGTCTCCCACAGAACCAGGCGCGGCAAGCAATTAAGTGCTGGCCAGTCAGATATAAACGGAAGTGCCGAGTGCCACTTCCTGGTCCTGACTTAACGTTAGGATAAATAACCCCTCTCCCTGCATTTTTCGTTTCTCCTTGCTGGCATGCATATGATATAGAAGTTGCTGGGCAGCCATCTAGGACCATGAAATGATAGCGACAAGTTGAGAATGGTAGAACCCAAAGAAGGGGGCTTGGGTTCCTGATAATTGGACTTGCCATCCAGTCTGGATCTCCTACCAATGTCATTACATGAGTAAGAAATACTATTATCTTCTTGGCTGGGCGCAGTGGCTCACGCCTGTAATCTCAGCACTTTGGGAGGCTGAGGCGGGTGGATCACGAGGTCAAGAGATGGAGACCATTCTCGCTAAACATGCTGAAACCCCGTTTCTACTAAAAATACAAAAATTAGTTGTGCGTGGTGGTGTGCACCTGTAGTCCCAGCTACTTGAGAGGCTGAGGCAGGAGAATCAGTTGAACCCAGGAGACGTAGGTTGCAGTGAGTCGAGATCGTGCCAGTGCACTCCAGCCTGGCAGAGTGAGAGTCCGTTGAAAGAAAAGAGAGAGAGAGAGAGAGAGGAAGAAAGGAGGGAGGGAGGGAGGCAGAAAGGAAGGAGAAAGAAAGAGAAAGAGAAAGAAAGAGAAAGAAAGGGAGGGAAGGGAGGGAATTGAACTAGTATTATTTTGGTTCTGTGTCACAGCAAGCAAAATTATATCTGCCCTACCATAATATTTACTGGTGCTTAACAATGGACTGGATAACACAGAATTTATAACAGTAACTTATCTTAGCACACCAAGCTTTTATATGACAAACATGATGATATCACCATATATGTAAAACTCTGATGGATTGTATATTCAAAACAAGAGTCAAAGCCATACTGAACAAAAAATTATCAAATTGGGGAATATTCAAAGGCTATTCATACATACATGTGCACTGAGTTGTTTGCTGTCATTGATTTGCTATTCACAGTTACCTCAAATTTAAAGTGTATGGGTCACATGCTAAGTAAGTAAAAAAGAATTTATTTATTTATTTATTTATTTAATTTACTTATTTTTGAGATGGAGTCTTGCTCTGTTGCCCAGGTTGGAGTGCAGTGGCGCAATCTCAGCTCACTGCAAGCTCCGCCTCCTGGGTTCACGCCATTCCTCTGCCTCAGCCTCCCGAGTAGCTGGGACTACAGGCGCCCGCCACTTCGCCTGGCTAATTTTTTGTACTTTTAATAGAGACGGGGTTTCACCATGTTAGCCAGGATGGTCTCTATCTCTGGACCTCGTGATCCGCGTGCCTCAGCCTCCCAAAGTGCTGGGATTATTGGCGTGAGCCAATGCGCCCGGCCAAGAATTTATTATAAAGTGCTTGGAAATGAAACTCTAGATACTCTTATTTGACTTAAAAATAAAAGTGTTGCTTCATTGATTATCACTTGAAAGAAATGAAGAAACATTCAAAACTGTTTAAATTTGAAAATTTGGGAGGGAAATATCTAAAAAATCAATTAAAATGTCTATTATAAAAAAATTTGAAGATAAACAGATTTTGGAAATTAAAATTTTCCTCTACTATGTCTTTTTTTTTTTTTAAAGTAACATGTTTTTCCAACCTATGGATACTATATTACAGATTTTCTCCAGCATAGTAGTTAAGAGTGTGGTCCCTGTGTGGATTTGAATCACAACCCTGCCGCTTCTTTTTGTATGACCTTGAACAAGTTAATTTTGTCTTCCTGTACGTCTGTTCCCTCACCTTTAAGCAAGTATCTTTACTGATTATAAGATTGCTTTAAGGGTTTAAATGAGTCATCAAATATAAAAATACTTAGGTCCATGTCCACCATATACTGATCTGCCACACATGTGAGTTACAGTTTTATAATCAAATATTTATAGAAAAAGTGAAACAAAATTTATCTACAACTTAAATGAAATGCAAAGGTAAATTAATCAATATCCAACTACATATCAACATTTTGATGCAAATATTAAAGTTTGCATCAAAGTTTACTCAATATGGCTGCATGAGTTTAGGAGCTCTTTCATGGTTGAGTTCAAGAGTTCATTCATTGCTTTGGTTTGCCCAATAACTGCATCACATGAACTGTTCAATATTTCCTCTGCATGTCCTCAAGGTATAACCAAATTCAGAGAGAGGAGATGATCAATCACTGCATCAAATACATTGTTCAATATTTCCTCTGCATGTCCTCAAGGTATAACCAAATTCAGGGAGAGGAGATGATCTGGCAGTCATCTTCCTGGGGACAGGCATTGAGACTGTTGTAGTATGTTTTGTGCTACAGAACACCTGAGCCTGGGTAATTTATAATAACAGAATTGTATTGGCTCAGAGTTCTAGAGGCTAAATCCAAGATCAAAGCATCACCATGTGGCAAAAGCTTTCTTCCTGTATCATCACATTGATACAGAACTGCTGTGCTCCCAGCTAAACCCCCCCACACTGAAGCCTGGAACTAAGTGAAAACAGCTGACCCCAGTTTTCTGCCCAAATGTTGCCCTTTTGGCCTGCCACACCCTATCCTGTGCCCATAAAAGACTTCAGCTGGCAAAGCGGCACAAGCGGCTGACTTAGATGGTGCAGCTTCAGGGAAAGATCACCTTCTTCGGGTACCATCCCCTTTCCAACTCCCGTCCCGCCGAGAGCCAATTCCATCACCCAATAAAATCCTTCACATACTCCACCCTGCAATCCATTTATGTAACCTGATTCTTCCTGGATGCTAGACACGAACCCCGGGGTCTAGAGAGCAGATGCTTCTGCGGGGCCTGCTCAGAGCCTGCTTCCGCCAGAGTGGAGCGACCCGCAGGTTCCAGCGTTCCCCCCGGTTCCCTACTTGCTTGCTTTCAAGCTCCCTCTAGAGAGGAGGGGTCAGCGGCCAGCTGAGTGAAATGAGCCTCTGTAGTTCCTGCCCACGAAGGGGGTCAAGGTCAAGGGAATAATCGTATCTCAACATGGCGGGAGGTAGAAGGGAAAGAGTGAAAGAGGGGAGTAAACTTGCCCCTTATAACATTATTAATCCCATTTACGAGGGCAGAACCCTCACGACCTCATTAATGCTTAAAGCTTCCATTTCTTAATACTGTTACAATGACAATTAAATTTCAACATGAGTTTTGGAGGGGGCAAACATTCAAGCCACAGCAGGAAGCCACCTGGTAGGGCCTGAAGGATTCAGTACCGCTGAGTAGTGATGCTTCACTGATTTTCCCTTGTAGCAGGACAAGCGGCAGACAAAACTCAGACACAGAGTTACAGAAGGAAGGGGTTTATTCCACCGGGGGCATCGGCAAGACTTCTGTCTCAAGAGCCGAGCCCCCGGAGTGAGCAATTCTTGTCCCTTTTAAGGGCTCACAACTCTAAGGGGGTGCACGTGAGAGGGTCGTGATTGATTGAGCAAGCAGGGGGTACGTGACTGGGCGCTGTTTGCACCGGTAATTAGATCGGAACAAAACAAGATAGGGATTTTCACAGTGCATTTCTTTTTTTCTTTTTTTTTTTTTCACTGTTCAAGGTTTATTGGGGTAAAGTTTTAGTTGGTATAACACTTGGATAGTTGGTTGTATTGTTTATATGTAGATCTTTTTATGTTATATGGTAATGTACACTACTGATATATATTATAGTTCACAAAATAAGCTCCTTTTGGAACAATTATGCACAAGACTTACGATACTGATTATCACACTGGATCCCAGATGTTGACTGACTGAAAAACATGTTGGACTAGGCATGTTCAGTGAAGGAGCCAGGAAATTGATAACAAACAGTAAACATCCACGTGGCTCAAGGGGCAAATGCAGCAATGTACAGAATTGGCGTGGTGCGTCAGAATATTTCAACACTAACCAGTTATGGACTACAGCAAATAATACCATCTAGCATACAGATATAGCTGTGGATTCACAAACCAATTCCTATTTTAATCTTCAGGAGTTAATGCTTTTCCCAGTCCATCTTAAAATATTACTGCTTTAATTACAGACAGATAAAGGATCAACATGCACAACCTCAACTAGAATCCTGTTGTAGCCTAGACAGTGAAATGCCTATGACATGACAGAAGACCTTAAAATTGCAGCCTCTTTTTTGATTCCCAAAGTGTAGTCTGCACTATCTTCTTCAAACGGGCCCTCTTCCTCAGGACAGAGTCACTTCACAAGGGTCTGAGGATTCCATTCTGTCCCCAAAATGCAAGGAACACTAGGAAGACATCAAATCCTTTATTCCTATGAGACCCTTAATCATGGTGGAAACTGGGTGCACTCGCCATCAGATTCTTTCAATTATAATCTGCTGCCAAAACTGCCTAGCAGAGAGTCACCAAATGGCCCGATGTGGTAGCCTTTGAGTTTGATCACCTCATAAGCACTCTGCAACCACCACTGCTTGTGAAAACTCTTTCCACTGTCTTATCTATTATCAGATCCCTAAATCTGGGTGCAGAGTCTTAGGGAGACACAGCAACATTCATTCCACTCCATACAGGACACACTGGATCTCCATGTTCCCCAAGGACCACACCTATGCAGCTTAATGGGTGAATCCGCCTTTTCCCTCAGGTATGGATCTGCGCTGAATCCAGATGGAACCACTTCCAATAACACGGTTTTTGGGAAAACCACTTATCATTCCCAACCACGTAGGTCAAGATATTCCACTGGATTTGAAAAATAAGCACATTGCAGTTCGGGCTATATATTTTTAACACACATTAGGAACGATGAATGTAAAGATGTTCAAGTTACGCTGGACCAAGAATTAAGACGGCTTTCTCCCTCTTGTTGACGTGCCCCAGCCGTGATAATGACCAGCTTGGAGTTTGCAGTTACACTATAGTCCTTATTAAGACACTGATGGCACAGGCCATGCCAACAGCACCAACCCCAACAACTGTAATCTTATTTTGGGGAGTCTGTTCTTCCTTTAGAAGATTATGAATCAGCTGATCCTTGAGAGTTGCCATATTGGACTTGGAACCAAAAGGAATCGGGAATGCACGTCAGGCGGTCGTCCGGGACATGCGGCAATGAGATCCGGAATCAGCGGCAGTGGCTGCAGCACCCACGGTGCATTTCTATACAATGTCTGTCATCTATAAGACAACGGAACCAATTAGGTCAGGGGTCGATCTTTAACTACCAGGCCCAGGGTGTGGCGCCGGGCTGTCTGCCTGTGGATTTCATTTCTGCCTTTTAGTTTTTACTTCTTTCTTTGGAGGCAGAAATTGGGCATAAGACAATATGAGGGGTGGTCTCCTCCCTTACCCTCACCCATAAGAATATTTGACTTTGCTCATATGATCACAGTTTATAGCAGGAGTCCTACAGCCTAGGCGTATTTTAATAAGAAAATTACTTTAGCATGACATGATTTGCTGTATTGAAATACAGGTTCCCAAAATAAATTTGAAAAATAGTGTTCATTCTTGAATATCCCCTAAGTCATTTATTTAAAAATTCATTCTAAAACCCATTAGGATTGATGGAAACTATTTATATTAAATTTTAGAAATCAATTTCATTTTTTAGATAAAAAATTTCCTAGTCACTCTGATTTTTGAAACCTACATTTGATACATTGATATTCAAATTCTCATTAGACTAGAATCCCAATTGCTCAGACCCAGAAGATACTACTCATTTGAAGCAGCTAAATATTAATATATAGTCTTTTGAGACACCAAGGACTTCAATTCTTTCTTTTCCATCTTTAGTTTCCCCCTTCAGTGTAAAGATCTTTATCCTTAAGTAGAAAAAAGCAGAAGAGGTGAAGATTTCGGTTTCTTCACTACACCATTGGCTTTTATTTCCTTTGTCCTGGCTCTGATCATAAATTTTTAAAAATTATGTTATTAGATTTGCAAATCTCATTTTGTGTTTTTCACATTACTGTAAATGTATAGCATATTTTGTGCATATTTCCCTATTTTCCTTACTTTTCACATATTGCTTTAAAAAAAAAAAAAGGCTGAGCATGGTGGCTCAAGCCTGTAATCCTAGCACTTTGGGAGGCCGAGGCAGGTGGATCACAAGGTCAGGAGATCAAGATCATCCTGGCTAACACAGTGAAACCCCATCTCTACTGAAAATACAAAAAATTAGTCGGGCATGGTGGTGGGTGCCTGTATGTGAACCAGGGAGGTGGAGCTTGCAGTGAGCCAAGAATTGCGCCACTGCACTCCAGCCTGGGGGACAGAGTGAGACCCCGCCTAAAAAAAAAAAAAAAAAAAAAAAGAGAGACAAGGCCTTTCTCTGTCACACAGGCTGGAGTACAGTGGCACGATCACAGCTCACTGCTACCTTGACCTCCTCCGCTCAAGCAATCCTCCCACTTCAGCTTCCCAAGTAACTGGGACTATAGGTGCAGGCCATCACATCCAGCTTTTGGTTTGTTTATATTTTGGTAGAGACGGGGGTCTCACTTTGTTACCCAGGCTGGTCTCAAACACCTGGACTCAAGTGATCCACCTGCCACAACTTCTCAAAGTGCTGGGATTACACGGATGAGCCACCACGCCTGGCCATATATTGCCTTTTTCCTGAGTTAGCTTCAGCTCCATTTTTCATAAAACCTTTTCTTATCTTTTTCTGAATTCCTGTTGAAATTTTAATTATGAAATTGTCTAACTGATTATTTTCTAAATGCCTTCCATATGTTGAGTTTTTCTCCTCCGATCATGATACATGCTGTGTGTCTCCTTCATATTTTAAAAATCTTACACTGTCTCTCTGGCATAAAATAGTTACTTAATAACTAACATATTTACCTTGTTTATTCAATAATTGATATGATGTATGACTTATGAACTATTTTGATTGTTGAATATTAATTAACTTAATACAATTAAGTATTGAAATGAAAATAATAGTAATTTTCTATTATACATTTATAAAATACAACAAAACAATGTATATTTAAAGATGCATGATAAAGTTTGTTGATTCTTGGGAGGATGGAGTATATCCTCATTGATGGTTTGAAGCCTTTTGAATGAAATATTAGAGGAAACTTAGAAAGTATCTTCATCTGAGAATTAAAATGTTCATCTACTATACTTACCCCATACTTCTCTAAATGGAATTCATCAGCACAGGATTGTTTCACTTGTGTCCATGTGAAGAGACCACCAAACAGTCTTTGCCTGAGCAACAAGGCTGTTTATTTCACTGGGTACAGGCAGGCTGAGTCTGAAAAGAGAGTCAGCGAAGGGAGATGGGGTGGGGCCGTTTTATAAAATTTGGGTAGGTAACGGAAAATTACAGTCAAAGCTGGGTTGCTCTCTGGTGGGCAGGGGTGGTGGTCTCAAGGTGCTCAGAGGGGGAGCTTTTGAGCCAGGATAAGCCAGGAGAAGGAATTTCAGAAGGTAATGTCATCATTTAAGGCAGGGACCGGCCATTTTCACTTCTTTTGTGGTGTGGTGGAATGTCATCAGTTAAGGCAGGAACAGGCCATTTAAATTTCACTTCTTTTGTGATTCTTCAGTTACTTCAGGCCATCTGGATGTATACGTGCAGGTCACAGGGGATATGATGGCTTAGCTTGGGCTCAGAGGCCTGACAGATTGTTTCTGTGACCTGTTTCTCTAGGTAATTGCACATGTTTCATAGAGTGAGAGCCAGTAAAGGAGTGGGTTGTGTTGATCTGGGGTTGTCCTTTAATTTTGCTGCTTTTTTCATGCAGAGGTTCTTAAGCTTAGAGGATTGGATTGGGTTGGCCATACTCATCCCTTCATAAGATGCTTCATCATCAGTTCATGCTTTCTTTTTTTTTTTTTTGAGACGGAGTCTCGCTCTCTCTCCCAGGCTGGAGTGCGGTGGCGCGATCTGGGCTCCCTGCAAGCTCCGCCTCCCGGGTTCACGCCATTCTCCTGCCTCAGCCTCCGGAGTAGCTGGGACTACAGACGCCCACCACCACGCCCGGCTAGTTTTTTGTATTTTAGTAGAGACGGGGTTTCACCGTGTTAGCCAGGATGGTCTCGATCTCCTGACCTTGTGATCCACCCGTCGCGGCCTCCCAAAGTGCTGGGATTACAGGCATGAGCCACCGTGCCCCACCGGTTCATGCTTTCTAACATTCTTTTGTGTTTATTTTCACCCATCATTTATTATTATTTATTTACTCCTTTCATCCTCAGTCAGCACTTCTATTTCCCTTGCTCCAACCATTATTCTAATGTGTGACCTATGTATCATTTACTTGGATGGATCCTCTGAAACATATAGAGGGTTTGAGTGCATACATTTTTAATAGGCATCATTGCACTTTAAGCTTCATTTTGTCTCTTACCTTTTTCCACACAGCACTGTGTTTTTCAGTCCCATCCATTTTGCTGTGTGACCATCTGGTCTGTTGTATGGCAGTTATTCATTACAGCTTTCTGTGGTGAGTGCCTCCGTTTTTTACTTATCAATGAGGAACACATTTTAAAGGTCTCTTTCATAGACACGCCTTGGGTCATATTTAGAGTCATTTGTTCCCTGCTCATTTTTATTGTCTTGTTTCTTTAAACATGTTATGCATAATTATGGAGTTAATTTTGATTCTGATTCCAAGTTCTTAGGATGTAAATGTAGTTTTTTTGTCCTTTAATCGAGTTTCATTCATACTTATTTACGTCCTCATGTATTTGGTCCTTCTTTTTAATTGTAAGTTCATGTTTGGCTGAGGTTATGAGACTCTTGAGTGTCAGTAAGGGAGGAGACCAGCCCTCATATCATCTTATGCCCAATTTCTGCCTCCAAAGAAAGAAGAGGTAAAAACTAAAAGGCAGAAATGAAATCCACAGGCAGACAGCCCGGCACCACACCCTGGGCCTGGTAACTAAAGATCGAACCCTGACCTAATTGGTTCCGTTATCTTATAGATTACAGACATTGTATAGAAAAGCACTGTGAGGCCGGGTGCGGGGCTCAAGCCTG
>NW_016811371.1:177141-232328 GCF_001698545.2 Rhinopithecus bieti
TCTCTTCCTCTCTTTCTTTCTTCTTTTTTTCCTTTCTCTTTCTTCCTTTTTTCCTTTCCTTTCCTTTTCCACCTTGCCTTGTCTTTACCTTTTTCCTCCCCTCCCTTCCCTTCCCTTCTCTCTCTCTCTTTCTTTCTTTCCTTCTTTCCTTCCTTCCTTTCTTTTCTTCTTTTCCTTCCTCCCTCCCTTCCTTCCTTCCTGCCTTCCTTCCTTCCTCTCTCCCTCCCTTCCTTCTCTCCTTTCCCTTCTTCCCTCTTTCCCTTCCTTCCCCTTCTTTCCTTCTTCCCTCTCTCCTTTCTTTCTTTCCCTCCCTCCCTCCCTCCCTCCCTCTCTCTCTTTCTTTCTCTATCATCTCTCTCTTTCTCTTTCTTTCATCCTTCTTTCTTTCTTCGAGTCTCGCTCTCTCACCCAGTCTGCAGTGCAGTAGTGTGATCTCAGCTCACTGCCACTTTTGCCTCCCGGATTCAAGCGATTCTTGTGCCTCAGCCTCCAGAGTAGCTGGGACTACAGTCAGATGCCACCATGCCTGACTGATTTTTGTCTTTTTAGTAGAGACAGGGTCTCACCATGTTGGCCAGGTGGTTCTCAAACCCCTGACCTCCAGTGATCTGCCCACCTTGACCACCCAAAATGCTGGGATTACAGACATGAGGCACCACACCTGGCCCAAGGCCTATCTTTCTTATATCCTGTTAAACCAACATTTTCAAAACTGTGAATTCCTTCTTTCAATGGTTGTTCCTAAGCAACTCTAACTTTAGAGCTTGCTTCCTTCTCCAGTTTCAGTTCCATATTGTTTGTTATGTCTGTTGTCATTAGTTGTTTTTGTTTTTGCCTTTGGACATGTCTCTTACTTTCCAGAGAGCTCAGAAATTCATTTAAAAGTATTAATTTTATTTTTATCCCAAGAGAAATGTTCATTGATTTGGAGGAATACAGGAGTGAGGAGAATGTGTGTGAGGGGAGGGGAGATGGAATAATTTCATTTCAGAAAGGTTTGTTTGTTTGTTTGTTTTTGTCTGCAGAATGGAAACTAGATTGAGAGAGGTGTAGCTGAGGAAAACAAGTAAATAAATATAGATGACTGCTATTGCACTCATTGCACTCATTCGGGAAAAGTATTTATGGTAATGTGTTCTAACCTAGTGGCAATAGAGCTGTAGAAAACTCTCATAGTCAATAAATATTTAGGAGATATAAATGAACAGATGTTGTTGAGAATTGGATGGGATTGATAGAACAGGATTGCTGGCATATGTAAATGATGGTTAAGGAGACCTGGATGAGGGTAGATTCTTGGGAAGCTCAATGGTTTAAATTGGGGCAAGTTGACTTTAAGGTGTCTCTGGGATATTCAAGCAGAGATTTCAGTTATGCAATTTCATATAACGTCCAGGGTTCTGAAGAGAAGTAGCTTATGGATATAAACTTGAGTGAGTCTTTGTGTGTGTCATTATTTTTGCTTTGATGGTCATTGAAGAGATGGGTGTTGACGTGTTCAGTCTGAGAGCTCATGGAGAGGAAAAAGTGATTCTAGGATTGAACTTCGAGAAACTGATACTTAAAATCTAGGTAGAGGAAGATGAAGCAGAAGGATAAGATAAAGGTAGTAGCAAAAGAGAAACTCAGATGGGTGTACTGGTATGGACGCTAAGGAGAAAATATATTTTAAAAAGAAAGTGAAACTCAATATAGTAAGGATATCAACTTTTCCCAAGTTAATCTATAGATTTCATAAAATTATTATCAAAATCCCAGCAAAATTTGTAGTAAACATAGACAAGTTTACTCTAAAATTTACATGGAAAGGCAGAGGCTATAGACTAGCTGAAACAATCTGAAAAATAATAAAGTTGAAGGAGTCACTCTACTCAATATAAAGGTTAACTACATAGCTTCAGTAATTAAGACAATGTGGTACTGGTGAGGAGTAGACACACAGATCAACAGAACAGGATACAGACCCAGAAGCAGAAGCACACAAATATGCACAAGTGATTTTTTATAAATGTGCAAAAGCAATTCAGTGCAGGGTCATCATCCAACAAGTAGTGCTGGAGCAACTGGACGTCCGCAGACAAACAACAGCAAAATTTAAGCTCAAGTCTCACGACTTGTGCAAAAATGACTAAAAATAAATCACATGCCGGGCGCGGTGGCTCAAGCCTGTAATCCCAGCACTTTGGGAGGCCGAGATGGGCGGATCATGAGGTCAGGAGATCGAGACCATCCTGGCTAATACGGTGAAACCCCGTCTCTACTAAAAAATACAAAAAACTAGCCGGGCGATGAGGCGGGCGCCTGTAGTCCCAGCTACTCGGGAGGCTGAGACAGGAGAATGGCGTGAACCCGGGAGGCGGAGCTTGCAGTGAGCTGAGATCTGGCCACTGCACTCCAGCCTGGGTGGCAGAGCAAGACTCCGTCCCAAAAAAATAAATAAATAAATAAATAAATAAATAAATAAATAAATAAATAAATCACAGGCTTTAGTGTAAAACTATAAGAATGTAAAATATATAACCAAAAAAATGTGGATTTTTTAAAAAATATAGGAGTAAACATTTGGAATCTAGGACTAAGTGAGGAATTCTTAGATTAGACACCAAAAGTATAATCCATAAAAGGAAAACGTGTAAATTAGACCTCATCAAAATTTAAAATTTTTGCTCTCTAGAAAAAACCTAAGAGGATAAAAAAGGAAAACTACAGGTTTGGTGGAAGTATTTGCAAACCATATATCTGACAAAGGACCAGTACAAGAGTGTTGATGGCAGCTTTACTCATAATAGCCCCAAACTGGAAACAATTTGCATGTCCTTCAATCAATGGGTAAATGGTCGAACAAACTGCGATATGTCCATACCATGGAATATTACTCAGCAATAAAAAGGGACAAATTGTAGCTCCACGCAACAGCTTGGATGGATTTTGGGGGAATTATACTGAGTGAAAAAAGTCAATTCCAAAAGGTTATATAATGTGTGATTCTGTTTATAAGACATTCTTAAAATGACAAAATTTTAGAGAGAGAAAACTGATCAGTGGTTGTCAGGTGTTAAGAATGGAGGATGGGAGTGGGATGGAAGTAAGTGTGGTTATACAAGAGCGAAAGGAGAAAATCTTTGTGGTGATGGAACTGTTTTGTATCTTGGATATATGAACTTACACATGTGATAAAATTGCAGAGAAATAAGCAAATGCATGCAGACACACATGCACACAGATGTATGTAAAGCTGGAAAAATCTAAGATCAGTAGATTGTATCCATGTCAATATCCTGGTTGTAATGTTGTACATTACAAAACTATGGTTTTGCAAGATGGTTCTATTGGGAGAAACTGGGTAAATGATTCAGGGGATCCCTCCATATTATTTCTTAGAACTGCATGCACATTTATAATTATCTCAAAATAAAAAGCTTAATTTAAAAAAAAAAGAATGGGAGTATAGAAATTCACTACAAGAAATACACAATTGGATTTAGTAAGGAATTTCAATGCTTTCTGAAGACTGACATGAATGATGGCATGGTGAATAAAAGAAGACAGAGAGAAGCTCATTAGGAATCAAATCCATCTACCTTGCCAAACCTCAAAGAACCTTGGGACATGAATATGCCTGGCTTGAGTAAAAGTATGTGTGAGATATGGGAATGTAAATAAAGAGATTAACTATAAATATGTTCATTGTGAAGACTACTGCCCATTTCCCCTACAAGTCCCCAGCCTGAGAAGAGCATCTGACAGCCAGGTATCCAGGCATTCTCCCATACCATCTCCCCAAAGCCCACTCCTCTACTGCCAGTCTCCATTCCTCTCCCTCCTGCCCCTCCTCACCCATTCCTTCCCCACCCCAGGTAACAAGTGATGTCCTTTCCAAAAAGGTTCTGTGAAGTTTTTAGGGAAAAGTAAGACACCTAGTCTAGTGGGTCCATGCTCCAGAGTAAAGCCCATGAACCCTAGCATTTATGGGGTTTCATAGAGCAACAGCCATCTCCTCATCCACTCATAGTGAAGCAAAGGTCTTCTCTGTAAAATGAAGATTCTAGTAATATTTGCTGTGTATGAATATGGCAAGAATTAAATAAGCAAGGAGATATGAACCCAGATTCACAACACATAGCAGGCTATGCAAGGTTTGGTTAGTTAAAATACAACAAGAACAACAACAGTGTTGAATCTAAGGAGGAAAGAGCAAAATGGAGAGTATGGCTGAAGACTGCAGGTGGGAGTGGGGAGTGACTAGAGATGGCTAAGATGCTAAGCGCAGTGGCTACCACAGCCTGTGGTCCTCTCTTCTCAACGCAGCCACTTCTGCTATGCCCCTTCTGCCCTCGTTCGGGTTTTCACTTGGCCAGAGGGTTTTGTTTTTCATGAGGACTCACAGTCAGATCACCTGCCCAGATTCTTTCTGTGCCTGTCTGCCATGACATCAAGGCAGATGGTAGAGTTGGAATTGGGAACTCTTTCCTCCTCTGAAATAATTGGAATGTTGGAAATGACTCTAAGGAGTGAAGGAGGTAAGCATCTCTTTGTTTTTTCTCTTCCATAATCTCCTCCTCTGAGACACCGGACCCTGGGCTAGACTTTCTTGTCGACATTCAGGTATAAAGGAGTCACTGGTGGTCATTGAACTCCTGTGAGCCTTTTTCCTAACCAGTAAAATGGGATCCAACAATTTAATCTAAAACCAGTATCACTAAATTTTGTTTGCCTTAAAATCTCATTTTACATAATAATTAGTTACCCAGTGCCAAAGGGCTTACAATAGAACACTTACTTCTATGGGAAACCATGAGAGCTTCACTTTTATCTTTAAAGTCAGTTCTAATTTGTATTTCTTCTTAAATATAACAATTTAGACTCCCATCAACAGTGTAAAAGTGTTCCTATTTCTCCACATCCTCTCCAGAATCGGTTGTTTCCTGACTTTTTAATAATCACCATTCTAACTGGTGTGAGATGGTATCTGATTGTGGTTTTGATTTGCATTTCTCTAATGACCAGTGATGATGAACTTTTTTCATATGTTTGTTGGCCACATAAATATCTTCTTTTTAGAAGTATCTGTTCATATCCTTTGCCCATTTTTTGATAGGGTTATTTCATTTTATTTTATTTTATTTTTTTGGAGATTCTGGATATTAGCCCTTGGTCAGATGGATAAATAGCAAAAATTTTCTCCCATTCTTTAGGTTGCCTGTTCACTCTGATGATAGTTTCCTTTGCTGTGCAGAAGCACTTTAGTTTAATTAGATACTGTTTGTCAATTTTGGCTTTTGTTGCCATTGCTTTTGGTGTTTTAGTCATGAAGTCTTTGCCTATGCCTATGTTCTGAATGGTATTGCCTATGTTTTCTTCTAGAGTTTTTATGGTTTTAGGTCTTACTTTTAAGTCTTTAATCCATCTCGAGTTAATTTTTGTATAAGGTGTAAGGAAGGGGTCATTTCAGTTTTCTGCATATGGCTAGTCAGTTTTCCCAACACCACTTATTAAATAGGGAATCCTTTCCCCGTTGCTTGTTTTTCTCAGGTTTATTAAAGATCAGACGGTTATTGATGTGTGGTGTTATTTCTGAGGACTCTGTTCTGTTCCATTAGTCTGTATATCTGTTTTGGTACCAGTACGATGCTGTTTTGTTACTGTAGCCTTGTTGTATAGTTTGAAGTCAGTTAGCGTGATGCCTCCAGCTTTGTTCTTTCTGCTTAGGATTGCCATGACTATACTGGCTCTTTTTCGGTTCCATATGAAATTTAAAGTAGTTTTTTCTAATTCTGTGAAGAAAGCAATGGTATCTTCATGGGGATAGGATTGAATCTATAGATTACTTTTGGCAGTATGGCCATTTTCACGATATTGATTCTTCCTATCCATGAGCATGGAATGTTTTCCATTTGTTTGTGTCCTCTCTTATTTCCTTGAGCAGTGGTTTGTAGTTCTTGAAGAGGTCCTTCACATCCCTTGTAAGGTGGTTTCCTAGGTATTTTATTCTCTTTGTAGCAATTGTGAATGGGAGCTCACTCATGATTTTGCTCTCTGTTTGTCTATTATTGGTGTATAGGAATGCTTGTGATTTTTGCACATTGATTTTGTATCCTGAGACTTTGCTGAAGTTGCTTATCAGCTTAAGGAGCTTTGGGACTGAGAAGATGGGGTTTTCTAAATATACAATCATGTCATCTGCAAAAAGAGAAATTTAAAGTAGTTTTTTCTAATTCTGTGAAGAAAGCAATGGTATCTTCATGGGGATAGGATTGAATCTATAGATTACTTTTGGCAGTATGGCCATTTTCACGATATTGATTCTTCCTATCCATGAGCATGGAATGTTTTCCATTTGTTTGTGTCCTCTCTTATTTCCTTGAGCAGTGGTTTGTAGTTCTTGAAGAGGTCCTTCACATCCCTTGTAAGGTGGTTTCCTAGGTATTTTATTCTCTTTGTAGCAATTGTGAATGGGAGCTCACTCATGATTTTGCTCTCTGTTTGTCTATTATTGGTGTATAGGAATGCTTGTGATTTTGCACATTGATTTTGTATCCTGAGACTTTGCTGAAGTTGCTTATCAGCTTAAGGAGCTTTGGGACTGAGAAGATGGGGTTTTCTAAATATACAATCATGTCATCTGCAAAAAGAGACAATTTGACTTCCTCTCTTCCCATTTGAATACCCATTATTTCTTTCTCTTGCATGATTGCCCTGGCCAGAACTTTGAATATGTTGTGGAAGACAGTGTGGCGATTTCTCAAGGATCTAGAACCAGAAATACTATTTGACCCAGGAAACCCATTACTGGGTATATACCCAAAGGATTATAAATCATTCTACTATAAAGACATATGAACACGTATATTTATTGCAGCACTGTTCACAATAGCAAAGACTTGGAACCAACCCAAATGCCCATCAATGATAGACTGGATAAAGAAAATGTGGCACATATACATCAAGGAATACTATGCAGCCATAAAAAAGGATGAGTTTGTGTCCTTTGCAGGGACATGGATGAAGCTGGAAATGAACCCACCATTCTCAGCAAACTAACACAGGAATGGAAAACCAAATACCACATGTTCTCACTCATAAATGGGAGTTGAACAATGAGAATCCATGGACACAGGGAGGGGAACATCACACACCAGGGCCTTTTGGGGAGTGGGGTCTAGGGTAGGGATAGCATTAGGAGAAATACCTAATATAGATGACGGGTTGATGGGTGCAACAAACCACCATGGCATGTGTATACCTCTGTAACAAACCTGCACATTCTGCACATGTATCCCAGAACTTAAAGTATAATAAACAAAAATCAGATTTTAGCTAAAATTTTCATTCTGTTATTAGTAAGTTTTCCAGTAGCCTACCACTATTTATGATTTTTCTCTTTATATTCTGGTCTTTCCTGTTTTAGGAATTGGCACGTGTCTTGACTACATCACTGGCATTTTATATCCTTGGTTCTTTGCCTACTGATTTCCTTCTTTCATTCCTTCCACTCTTTCCTCCATGTTTGCTTCTCTGAATTTAAATTTCTTCATTTGTTAATAGGGGTGACAATAACACTCATCACACAGAACTGAGAAGTGATCTAATGAAATGACCCATGTAAAACGTTTAGATCATTAGGTCAATACATAGTAGCTATAATTAGTGTCTGATATACACAAAGCCCTATTATTAATGTCTTATGAAAGCATTTGTATTAGAAAATCTCTAAGCTATTCTAGCTATTATTTTAATCTAATTTTATGGTAATTATTATCTAATTATAGTGAGTTCTTGTGTATTTTTTAAGTGTCAGGCTATTAACATGAGAAGATAGTTTTGTTGTTTTTTTTTTTTATACTTTAAGTTCTAGGGTACATGTGCACAATGTGCAGGTTTGTTACATATGTATACATGTGCCTTGTTGGTGTGCTGCACCCATTAACTCGTCATTTACATTAGGTATATCTCCTAATGCTACCCCCTCCCCAGAAGATAGTTATTTAAAATGAAACAATGGTAGTGGACTTTAACAGAGACAAAATGGGTTTATTAAATGCCTCAATCAGTATTTTTGTAGAAATTATATTTATGCAATAAAACTGAAAATTAAATGACTAGTAGAAACAGAAAAAAGGGAAACAGTAAAACAATGGTAGAAAATCTTTTCAGTAAATATTACATTTTGAACATAAATTATTAATTTTCACATTGGAACAGTAGCATAATTAATGCTTTTGAATAATTTAAAGTAATTTTACCTTAAAAAAAGTAGTTAAACAATAAAGAAGATAGTTTGTGTTTTCCCATAGGAAGAAAAAATATATCTTCATTATACCAATTTGTTTCAAGGGAATTCATGACATGTAGAAGCTTATGACTAACTGGCTCAGATAAATCATCCAGATACAAAATGTTCCCAATAGTGTTGTCTGCGGAATGTACTTTTTTGTCATCAATAAAAATACTGTCTGAACTTTGGAAAGGTATTATAGTAAATATAATAATCAATTTTTTTCCTCTGACTTTTGCTTCCATCAGTCTCTTCTCTATCTCTTACTAGTCATTGAAATTTTGAAAGCAAAATGCAAGCCAGTGCTGAAGTAGTTGTTTTTAAGTATATTAAAGATTCATTTCCTCTTACTTGGTTCACACCCTTATGAGAGGAATTCCAGGGAAGGACACAGTAGAGAAATGTCCTTGAACGTGTGTGTATAATCAGTGGAATTGCATTCCACTGGGAGTGATTATGTTTTTTTTTTTTTTTTTTTATCACACACAGTTTACATTAGTGGGTAATGAACCCCCATAAATCCAAAGTTCTCAATGCCCAAATACTTTTCATCTCATAACTGAGACTGTGTTAAACACTCTGAAGTGCAAACTTTTGCTTGAAACAACTCCAGTTTCTTTATTATTATAACCCGAATTAATCCTCGTCAAACTAATTTTAGGTGTATCATACAGGCAATAGATATGCTTCCTTAAAAATAATAGTAATCTTTTAATAAAACTTGGGAGCTCATGATTTAAAGGAGCCTTTAGAGGATTGTTTTTGTAAAATAATGACTAATTTTACAATAGAAAAGGATCAAACAGTAAGTGACACTTTAAAAAAAGTAGAGATGTATTGTGTGGATCTATATTTTTACGTAACTTTAAATTTTATTTCAAACAGATTTTATTGCATGTTTTAGCTTGTTAAAATGTATTTTGTGAAGAACATCTTTTTTAAAACAATTATGAATAATAGTTTTACCCCAATTCATTAGGTCTTTAAAACAAAAAAAAGTTTTGGTGCATAAATTATAGATGGTTCCCAGCTTATGATGGTTTGACTTATAAATTTTTTACTTTACAATGGTGTGGGCTGCCATTTGTTTTGCTTTTCGAAAAAAACTGACAATGACTTTGCCTTGAAATAATAAAAATTGCATTCTGCTTTCACTTTCTTTTTTTTTTTTTTTTTCTTTTGAGATGGAGTCTCGCTCTGTCTCCCAGGCTGGAATGCAGTGGTGCGATCTCGGCGCACTTTCACTTTCAGTATGATATTCAGTAAATTACAGGAAACATTCAACATTTTATTCTAAAATAGGCCTTGTATTAGATGATTTTGTCCAACCGTAGGCTAACATAAGTGTTCTGAGTATGTTTAATGTATGTTAGGCTAAGCTATGATGTTCTGTAGGTAAGGTGTATTAAATGCCTTCTTGACTTACAGTATTTTCAACTTATGATAGGTTTATTGGAGTAAGTCCAAGAGCATCTGTACATGTAACATGTAATTTTTGACATGGAGATAATAACCCAGGGTGTAGAAGGTATAACCTCAGCCTCTTTTCACCTTATAACTACAAAACATACAGAGAGAAAGAAATGATGCTACGCAACGAAGAAAATAAGCTGTGAAGTAGTGGTGTTAAAGGAAACCCTTTACATTACACATTGATGCTAATTGTCTCAATTAAAGACAAAAGTGTTACCTTTTTCACATTAAGTGAAAAGAAGCTAGGCATCAACAAAGATACATTGTGATACCATAATATTGCTCTTAGAAATTGACATTTCAAAGTGATTGCCATTAACACTCATTACTATGGTTACAGTCAATAATTCATTTTTTTTGTCCTTCTCACAGTAGTTTCAAAGTGGTTGAACGGAACAGAAGACCTAAAAGTGGGCAGGTGATGCTATAATACTGGAATAATTATAAAACAATCACAAGAAAGCTTGTGTATTCTATATCCATATTATCCAATATGGGGGCCACATTTGCCCACCATAAATTTAAGTTAATTAAGACTAAATTAAATTAAAATTCAGTTTTTCAGTAATGCTAGTCATGCTTCATATGCTTGTAGCTAGCAAGCTTTCCTTCACTTGTAGCTAGCGCTGCCATATGGACATCATAGATACAGATTTCCTTCAGCACAGAAAACTCTATTGGACAGCGCCATTTTATAATCACCAGATTTTTTTAAGTTACCCATGAAATTATGTATTATGTATTTGGGGTTATCCATATTTTGTAAAATAGCGATGTCATAGTAGAAATATTCTTCTATAGTACTGAAAGGCTATGTAACCTCATGAGAAGAACACAAAATTCAGACTCACATAATTCTAGATTCTAATCTTAACTCTGCTGACTGACCTTGGACATACTACTTTGGGTTTCTAAGTCTTTGTTCCTTTATTTGCAAAATGAGGTAGGAAAATGCTTGCCTCATCAGACGTTTATAAATATTAGAAAGAAGGTACATAAAGGTGCTTCCTACGGTGCCTGACACATAGTTGGTATTTACTTACGGTTGTTATTGTTTTTATTAATTAGCAAAGGGGAAGACAGTAAGCTGTCGGTGGTCACACAAACAAATCATACTTTTGCATAAAAGGTGAATCTTTATTTTCTAGAAAAAAATATCTTCTAAGGTCAGTTCATTTTCATAGTATCACACCAAAAATATTTGTGATCATAGTAATCACAGAATAGTGAGGAAATGACCAAGCAAGGATAGGAAAACATATAACCACAAAGGAATCAGTGAGTCAGGAAGGGGATAACGAGAATTTTAAATGATATAAAGCGGAAAGGACAGAGATAATAAAGAAGGACACAAATATGCAAGAACAGAAAGGAAGAAATAATCTCAGATACAGTTCCTCCTGGAATTGTACCAGAAAGATATGTGAAAACATAACGACACAATCAAATAGGGAAGGGAAAATGATTTCTCACTACAAGACTGTGAGGAAACATCTTTTCTGTAAAATTATTTTTCCTGTGCTAGAAAAGTATATAGATCTAAAAGATGAAAGAGAACAAAAGAAGGCAAAACTGCTGCAGAACATCTACTCCTGGTGTGCTTTCTAACCTTAAGCATGTTCTTCTAAACTGATGTGCCACTGTTTTTAATACATAAAATGAGTAGAATGAATTAGACATTTAATCCCTCCAGAGTTAGTATGTATTGCTCATGGTAAGAAGTTTGGCTTTGATGACCAAAATGCGCGCTCTCTGAGATGTTTCATCACAAAAAGGCACTCCTGTAAAGTCATGTGGCTCAATTGCCAGGAGGGGCATATACGAAGGATAACACAGTAATGGAGAACAGAAGAGTCACATGTCACTTGTGGCCAAAGCTTCCATAATGGAGAATTAAGGAGTCAATGTGATAAAACTGCAGAGCTAGGGAGGGATCTCAGGCATTGCCTGTATATTCCGTGGGGAAAACCAGCTGCTTGAATTTAACCTGGACACTGGAAGAGATAAGGTGTTTGGAAAGGAAAGCAAATCATCCCTTTTATATAAGATTGGGGCTTTTTAACATCCAGAATTTGAGTGAAACAAGAAACAGAGTGAAAAATTTGGGCAGAAAATTTTGAGACAGCGCAGAGTCCTCAGACTCAGGAATAAATTTCCATTTGATCTGGGGAAGTAAAGTCAAGATCAAATAAAGATAAAAATGAGACCAACTAATAGAACCCAACACATGTGTATTGAATCCCCATATTTGGCATAAAAGTATTAGGTGCTGAGGATGCGATGATGACCAAAACTATCACAATCCCAGCCTTTTGAAACTTAGCAACCATCTGTGTCTAAAAACAGGTAATTTTATTTCAGTCACTGTTAATATTGTTAGCTTAACAAACACATATATTCTTATTGATAAAGGCATTTGTTTGGAAAAATCAGTCATGTAAAGAGCCTATTGTAAAACCTCATCTGCCATCTCATTAAGTACTGCAAGGAGTTAATGAAACTCACCAGAAGATGGCAATACATAACTTCCTATCTCTGCTGTTACAAATGTTAAGGCCAAAAGCTAAAGCTAAAGACTCCTATAACACCTCTATTACAATTGCAAATAACACTTTTTATTTTACTTGTTTGCATCAGGGATGTTATGTATATTATGATCACCAGGCAGTATAAGTATTATTAGATTTACAAGATTGTCTTGATAAGTAGGTAGCTAAAAAGTGCAATCTTATAAAAATCTCAAATCTGAGGGCCCATAGCAAGACATCTCTTTGTTGCATCTTTTCCAAACTTAACACTAAAACACATTGCTCTCTTTATCCTTTTCTTATTTTGAATAATGTATAAGATTCAACAGTGGCAAAATTTATGAATATAAAGTATTAATATAATTGTCCTATAAAATTAGTTGTTTTACATTTGAAACTTTAGCCTCAATATGTATTTATTGTATCATAAAATATTCAAGGGCTTTTATTTTCTTGAAAGGCAATTCAAACTTTTAACTTTAATTAGTTATGCTAAGTAGGTCTTATTTTCTGTTTTAAACTCAAAATAAAAATATTTCAGTGATTTGGTCAGTTTTTTTTTTTATGAAACCAGCTAAATATTCAACTATTGAAGTCAACTGAGTTATCTTTAATAAGAATATAGCAATAATAATCTAAAATTATGAGTGAGTCGGTTATATTCATTAAAATGTGGAAGAAACCTGTTATCTATTCAAGCAGAAAAGGATTATTACCCTAGACTTCTAAAAGTGGTTGAATAATAAGGATTTGTGTTTAATTTCAGTTGATGTTGTGATTGACTACAGTTAAAATTCTTAAAAAAGGGGAGACATAATAAAAACCGTAAAAGTTTGATCTTCTCTTTATGGAAGTAAAAAATACATTATAGTTCCCAATAGAGAGGTTGAATAGGCAGTGTCAAAAATAAATGCACTAAAGTTCTGATGTACTATGTAGAAAATGGCCAAATACTTAAGCAGTATTTGTTGCATCTTTTCCAAACTTAACACTAAAATACATTAGAGCACCAAAACCAGTCAAAATTGTGGAAATGAAACTCAAACAACATCCATAATTTAGGAGAAATTTTACTCACTATAAAATGGTGGAACTGGATAAGAAATGAAAATCAGTGACTTATTATTGTTCTAACACGCTAAAAACAGAGAGAATGGTTTTCCCCTTCTTTGTAAAGGAAAGTTCTATTTTTGTGGTGAATCCAGAAAACCAGGCATGCATTATTAATGGGAGTAATAGTAATAACAAAATTTTTTTTTACAGGTTTGAAAAAAGTTTCAACTAAGTAGATCAAAAGTATATTATTTTACAGGCAAATCAATTTGTAATCCAGATGTCCTGATTTTACTGATGCTATATCTACCCTTGGTTCATTAAGAGTAATATTCTGTATCTTGAAGGTATATCATCTCTAATAAGAAAAATTCCTGACTCTTCCATAGTTTTCCTCTCTGTTGATATTTCCAGGAATCCTTTGAAATGTGATCAGTTATAACACGAATCCATAAATGTTACCAAATTTGATGAGCAGCCTCTGTCAAACATTAAATAAGAGTTAATATTCCAAGTAACTTAAGTTTAAATATATTAAATATATAAGGATAAACAGTAAGAAAAATAATACGATATTGCTGTAAGTAGGCTAGATAATAGGAGAAAAAAAGAAGAAATATACTAAATCTGCATTGCTCATATCTAAGAGTCAATAGATACTGTCTAAACATACAGAGACTATGGAAATACTAAATAGAGTTAGGCGGACATAACATCAGCAAGATAGGTGAGTAGGCAATCTCAGCCCTTGTCTTTCTACAAAAACAATAACTTAACCACTATCCATGGGCCAAAAATAACTCTGGGAGAGATCCAGAGTCTAATAAAGAAGCTGTACCAAGCCTGTGGAGCACAACAACTGAGGATAGCCTCACAGAAAAGAGTAGGAAGCATTTTACTTGTGTCACCTCATATCTCAGGCCTGCATAGCTCAGCACCAAAAGAAATCTTCTTGGTTGCCACTTCATCCCCTGGTGAAAAAGGAGGATAGAAAGATGCAATGGTCCTTACCACTGCCACAGATACCCACAGCCTTCACCACAGAAAATACCCACAGTCTTTGCCAATGCAGATATCATCTAATTGAACTACATGGAGTCCATGCCATTGTGCCCTGCCCTCCTGCTATGGCACCATCACATGCACAACCATCCCCCAAATCTGATGCCATCCACCCTGGATCTGATGCTGCCCACATCCTTTGAACCCAATGCCAAGGCACCCCAAATCAGATCCATCACTACTGTGTGCCACCAGAACCAGTATCCCTATGGATTCCTGAAACTGGTGCCCGCACATTCCCCAAAATTTGTGTACCCCACCCACCTAACACCCTTGTACTCACCAGTAGGTGAAGATCTTTCCCCACAGAAGTCAGTTAATAAAGTCTGGAAAAGGTGAGTCTTCCATCAAATACACAGATGTTAATCCAAGGCTTTAAATAACAAGAAAAATCAGGATAATATAACATCCCCAAAACAGAAAATTTTCAGTAACCAACACCAAAGAAATGGAGATCTATGAATTGCAAAATGAAGAATTCAAAATAGTTTTTTTTTTTTTTTTTTTCTTTTCTGAGGTGGGCTCTCACTCTGTCACTCAGGTTGGAGTGCAGTGGCACGATCTCAGCTCACTGCAACCTCTGCCTCTCAGGCTCAAGTGATCCTCCCACCTCAGCCTCCTGAGTAGCTGGAGCTACAGGCATGCACCACCATGCCCAGCTAATTTTGGTATGTTTTGGTAGAGATGGGGTTTCACCATGTTGCCCAGGCTGGTCTTGAACTCCTGAGCTCAAGTGATCCACTGAACTTGGTCTCCCAAAATGTTGGGATTGCAGGAGTGAACCACCATGCCTAGCCTTCGAAATATTGTTTTAAAGAGGCTTAGTGAGTTACAAGAGAATACACATAGACAACTCAACAAAATCAAGAAAACAATACATGAAAAAAGAGAAGTTCAACAAATAGATAGCAATCATAAACAGAACTAAATAAGTTGTGGAGTTTAAAAATTCAATGAAAGGAGTTTAAAAAATAAATAACTTCAATAGTAGACCTAATCAAGCAGAAGAAAGAATCAGGGAACTTAAGGACAGATAATTTGAAATTATCAAGTCAGAGAAGAAAAAAATAATGAAAATGAGTAAAGAAACTCTACAGTACTTATGGGACACCAGCAAGCAAACTAACTTATGCCTACATGATACCCAGAAGGAGAAAAGAGAGAAAATAGCAGGGAAAGAAGGCTATTTGAAAACATAATGACCAAAAAGTTTCCAAATCTGGGGAAGAAAATAGACATCTAGATTTATTAAGCTCAACATTTCCAAAGAGGATTAACCTAAAGAAGACTCTTCCAAGACATTATAATCAAATCATTATAATAAAAGTCAAGGAAAAGAGAACTTTTAAAGCAGCAAGAGAAAACAACCCATCACATATAAGGCAATCACTATAAGACTATCAATGGATTTCTCAGCAAAAAAAAAAGTATATATATATATATATATATATATGGCAAGCCAGAGGAGACTTATATTACAAAAAAATACTTGAAGGAGTTCTTTAAATTGAAACAAAAATACTCTACAAGGAACATAATGACATACAAAAGCATACATTTCGCTGGTAAAGATAAACACATGGACAAATACAGAATAATGTAACATTGTCGTGGTGGTACATAAGTTACTTTTAACCCTAATATAAAAGCTAAAAGATAAAAATTTGTTAATGGACACAATATAAAAAAAATTAACTCTGGCCATGAAAATACAAAGTATGAAGGTGGTAGTAAAAGTGTAGAGTTTTGTATGTGATTCAAATTAAGTTGTCATCAACTTAAAATAGATGGTTATAACTATAAGATATTTTATGTAAACCTTGAAGTAATAACAAAGGAAAAAACACCCACAATAAATACACAAAGCATAAAGAGAAAAGAATCAAAGCAAATCACTCACCTAAAAAATATCAAATAATAAAGGAAAAAAGCAAGAAAGAGAGAAACAACACAAATGCAAAACACACAGAAAACAATTAATGAACCAGCAACAGTAAGACCTCACTCATCAATAATTTCTTAAAGTGTAAAGGTATTAAACTCCCCAATCAAAAGGCATGAAATGGCTGAATAGATTTAAAATACAGGATCCAGTAAAGTGCTGTTTACTAAAGACTCACTACAGACTTAATGAAACACATAGAATGAAAGTAAAAGGATGAAAAGCTGCACATGGAACATTCTCCAGGATATATAATGTCAAATTGCAAAACAAGTCTGAAAAAATTTAAGAAGATTGACATCATTCTACATAACTTTTTCAACCACAATGGAATAAAACTGGAAATCAATAGCAGTAAGAAAATCAGCATATTCACAAATATATACAAAATAAACAACACAAATACGTGGAAATTGAGTCAAAGACAAAATCAAAAGGGAATTTTAAAAATACCTTGAGACAAATGAAAATGGAAACACAACACATCAAAACTTAAGGGATGCAGCAAAAGTAACACTAAGAGGGAAATATATAGCCATAAACACCTATAATAAAAAAAGAGGAAAAATTTCAACTAAACAACCTAACTTTACACCTCAAGGAATTAGAAAAAGAAGAACTAAGCCAAAACGTAGCAGAAGGAAGGAAATAATAAAGACACACACACAAATAAGCAAGATTAACAAATTATCATGATAGAATAAAGACGAACTACATCTTCTATACGAATAAATGCAAATAGTCTAAATTTATCTATTAATAAGAAGAAATTTAAGATTGATTCTTAAAACAAAATTTGAGTCTGTTATATACAAGAGATACATTTAAAATAGAATAACTCTGAAAGCTTGAAGTATTTTTAAATAAGCAAAAAAGTACCAAGCAAATATTAATAGCAAAAATAACAAATTCACACTCTTGGTATCAGACAGGGTAAATTAAAGTAAAAAAAAAAAAAGCATTAAACAAGACAGAAGAGTATCTTACAACTATAGAGTGAGAAATGCACAATGAAATTATAATAGCTATGGGATGTTTATCAACTAATATCACATCAAAACTCATTAAGCAAAATGTAAACTACAGGAAATAAAAAGAAATTAGAAACACATTAAGAATGGAAGTCTTTAATTTACCTACTATATCAGTTTGCATCCAGTCAAGAGGGAGGAGCTCACAGTTATTTTAACAGAGATAATTTAATATAAAGAATTCTTAACTAGTTATTTGTTGTGGTTATTTCTCAGAAACAGGAGGGACCCCCAACCAAAATTCTGTTGAGATGTCAAGACTGATGATGCCTCACACACACCAAGAGGGTATAGAAAAGTTTATCATCGCATCATGAGGTTGTCTAGGAACAGCAGGGCAAACTTCCCTGAAAGGTCCAAAAAGTCTTTAGAAAACAGAGAAAGAAGACAAATAGGTATTTTTGTGATATTTAGAGGGTGGGGTGGGGCCAAGGTGCCAATTCCGGTGTGGGCGGAGTTTGTATAGTTTGATTTTCCCTCTAGAACCAAAGGAGGGAACACCCAGGGTTTCTCATCAGCTTGCCCATAGGTGAGCAGAAAGGAAAGAAAGAAAGGTGACAAACATCAAAATATATCGAGTCAGGCCCTTTGTTACAGTATTAAAGAACTGAAAGGCCAAAAGGAACACCAACACAAAGGAATCAAGGAGAGTGCAACTTCAGGAAGCAGCTGCCACCCCTACAGCTGACGAAACAAAGGAAAGATATTGGAGTTATAAAACTTACAGGTTTCAAAGAACATCTCCGTAGAACTAAAACTCAAACCCTGAGTAAGGAGCCCTGCTTGGCTGGTGCTGCTATCTCCAGGCTTGGTGGAGGGTCCGCCTGGGCATAGTACCAAGATCTCTGAAAAAATAAATGGGAATGTGGTAAGTTTCAACACGCTTGGATTTCTCAAATCTGAAGGCACGATCCAAAGCAGTTCCTGGGCTTACTATTTTGAAGAAGAGAAAGTTTCAGTGGCTTCTGCTTGGTCCTTCCTACCATAAAGGTCCTTCTTCCGTAGGTCAGAGAGTCAAAGCGGGATTCTACAAGTTACTGCATATGTCTTTTCCAGTTATGCCTTCCAGAAATGGAGAACTAGACACAGATGGACTAAAGAACGAATGTACTTCAAATTTTGGAAAAGATTCCATTCGTCATCTGTCCACTCTAGACCTCATGTTGATTGGTGAAACAAAACAGCATTTTGAATCCTTAGGCATTTACATCAACTTGGAGCTAGTGTCCAACAATCCGTATAAAGTCCAAATATTTCCCTTTTCCTCTGTACACAAGGACTCTAGAAAATGTCTGGAAAGAAGATCTACAGTATAATCTTGTGTTACTTCTGCATGTCCTTCCTCAAAAGAATTTGATCTTCCCTTCATAAGAGGCTGTAAGTAAAGTAATTCTTCTATTTGGAATTCGAACTTAGAAATATTTTTCTGTTATTTGGATCAAGAACATTTAAGTAGGCTATCAATCTATTTCAACCCTAGGGATATTGTGATCAAATAAATAGCCCCCACCAAAGATTCCTTAAGGACAAAATATGCTGATATTTTCAACCTGTTATCCACTAAGGTAAGTATATTCACCTTGTCTTTGGTGATTAGGAGCTGCCATAACCTCTGCCACACCACTATCCACACCACTATCCTAAGCAAAATCAGTGAACCTGCCTCTCACCATCATATCCAAGGCGTCAAAGGACAGCCAACACAGAGCTTTTCAAGGATGCTGCTACTCACCTCACCAGATATTTCTCAATGCCTTAGTGATAGGACCTCTTACATCAGGGGCATTCAGGCATCTCAACCTCATTCAGTGTAAACCACAAATGAATCTAAATTTTAGTCAACTAACTAAATAAACTATTTAGGGTTTAGAGAAAAGTGAGTTAAAGAGTTAATATTTGTATTAACTATTTCAAATAATGTTAAAGAACCTTTTAAAAAACAATAAAATGCCTTCTTCAAAACACCACTAGAAAGTCAACTAGATCACTACAATCCAGCCTCAAAATATTTTAAAGATCTTATTTTCCCCTTTGTGCTTTCAATATGCTGAATTCAAAAAGTAATTACTGCACTTTCCTCACATGTAATTACCTCACATATAAGCAACAACAAAAATATAGTACTATCAGGGATACAATGATCCCATGTCACCTAAGAGGCTGCAGATCACAAATCTGAGCATGGAATAGTAGGTTTGAAGCGTACATAAAGAGCTTTGGCATTCCTTGTAATTGTATTACTTCAACCTCTGTCTCCTTCCTCAATCACCTTTTTCTCTGTGGTTCCGTATTTTATCCCCTTCTTAGAGGGACACTTGTGGTTGGATTTAGAGCCCACCCCAATAATCCAGGATGCTCTCATTTCAAGATCCTAAATGTAATTACATCTGAATAAAACCTTTTTTTCTCTCCCAAATCAGGTTACATTCACAGATTCCAGGTGGACATGTTTTTGTAGTAGATGGAGAAGGGAGGGTCACCATTCAACCCACTATATAGGTGAATTAATCCATTTTCAAAGTGCTATAAAGATACTCCCTGAGACTGGGTAGTTTATAAAGAAAAGAGATTTAATTTAGTCACAGTTCTGCATGACTAGAGAGCCCTCAGGAAACTTACAAGAATGCGAAGGGGAAGCAAGGCACGTCTTACCTGGTGGCAGGAGAGAGAGAGAGAGTGCAGGGGAAACTGACAATTCACAAGAACAGCATGAGAAAAACTTCCCCTATAATCGAATCACCTCTTACCAGGTCACTCCCTTGACACATGGGGATTAAAATTTCACATGAGATTTCAGTCGGGACACATAACCAAGCCATATCAATAGGATAGTAGAGTTCTATGTGAGCTAGGGTAAGAAACTCCAACTATTTTACTGACTACCTCCAAAGCTCAGCTTATTGATCACTCTAATTGCTGTCCAATGCACATTAGAGGGGAGAGGAAGACTGCTCTTTGCGGTCACTCAGGGATACATGCTCTATCATCATGTTGTCCCATCATGTTGTCCCACCATCATCTGGAACCTTGTCATCTTCATTCAACTGGCAAAGGGGAGAGAGATCATGGATAGTTGTATAGGAGGTTCTAGGGTCCAGGCCAGGAAGTGGAGTACATCATTTTTTGCCCATATTCCATTGGTCCAAACTCAATCACATAGTCCTCATTTCGTTGCAAATGAGGCTTCTTGTTGAGTGCTCAAAAATAAGAGGAATAAGTTTGAAGGGCAGTTTCTGCCACCAGCCATATGTAAAAAAAAAGTCAGTATTATAAATCTAGTTCCTATATACAACAAAAACTAGACCTTAAAAATAGAGAATTACCTTACTTTTTAAACTCCCATGGAATATTAAAGGCAATTGAGCTTACATTAAACCACAATAAAAAATCTCAGTAAATTAAAATAAGTAAAAGTAGAACTAGCAGTATTCTTACTTTCAAATGTAATTAGACTAGTTTCAGTTCTTTTATGGGCATGGAAGTCCACTGCAGTGCATCCTTTCTGCTAGTTACAACTAAAAACTCTTGGAAAATCCACTTCCCAGTCCACCAAAGAAAAGCCTACCTGAGTACTATGAAAATACTAACTAAGAATTTAAAACAGAAGGGAACAAATAGAAAACAAATAACAAAATAGTAGACTTCAGTTAAACTATACAAGTAATTGCATTACGAGTTAATGCTATAAAATAGTACTGCTAATAGGAATATAGTAAGTCATTTTACCATTAAAAAAATTTTAGCAGCCACATTAAACAAATAAAAAGAAGCCCATCTATCCAGATATTGTTTAAACATGCAATCAATCTAAAAATTATTGATAAAAAATATTGCATTCTTTCTTTTGGAACATCTTTGAAATCCAGTATGTATTTTACAAGTATATAGCAATTTGAACTAAGCACATTTCAAGTAGCTAATAGCTACTGTATTGGACAGTAAAGCTCTAAATCTTCCAGTTAAAAGGTTGACATTCACAGAGTGGGTAAAAGTAAGATCCTGCTGATTGATTATTGGTTCAGTTTCTCTGGAGTGCCCTGACTGATGCCTTCAGACATTATGCAAGAAAATTGACCCAGTTTCAGTAATAAATCAATGGCAGGAAAACTAAGAGGGAAAAGGACAACTGCTCTATACTAAAGAGATTTAATAACCAAATGCATAATTCAACCATGTTTGATCCCATGTTAAAATCACTGTAAAAAGCATTTTCGAACAATCATGAACATTTAATTATAGATTGAATATTAGATGCATCAAAATGCTATTGCTAATTTTGTTACTGATAGCAGTACTGCAGTTGTGTAAGCAAATGTCGTTTTTAGAGATGCATACTGATCTGTGTAAGGATGAAATAACTTGATGTCTACAATTTGCCTAAAAATGATTTATCAAAGGAAAACTTTCAAGTATGGATGAAACAAATATAGCAAAATCTTGAAGATTGTTAAAATTAGATAATGGGCATATGGGAGTTCTCTCTACTTCTATATTTGTTTAAAATGTTTTATTATAAAATGTAGAAAGCCACAAATAGAATCTTGTTAAAAAAAGGAAAAGAAATATCTGCTTTAAGAGAGCATATTCATGGCCGGGCGCGGTGGCTCAAGCCTGTAATCCCAGCACTTTGGGAGGCCGAGACGGGCGGATCACGAGGTCAGGAGATTGAGACCATCCTGGCTAACACGGTGAAACCCCGTCTCTACGAAAAAATACAAAAAAACTAGCCGGGCGAGGTGGCGGGCGCCTGTAGTCCCAACTACTTGGGAGGCTGAGGCAGGAGAATGGTGTAAACCCGGGGGGCGGAGCTTGCAGTGAGCTGAGATCCGGCCATTGCACTCCAGCCTGGGCGACAGAGCAAGACTCCGTCTCAAAAAAAAAAAAAAAAAAAAAAAAGCATATTCATGAGCCCCCATCCTTTCTGACATCAAAATGAAATCAAAGAATAGAAGCACAATAAAGGAATAACCACAAAATGAGACAGATGTTAGGAGTGAATACCTTGAGAAGGGGAGAGACTCCAACAGATTTCCAGGAGACTTTAGGAATTGTGTGTGTGTGTGTGTGCGTGTGTGCGTGCGCGCGTGTAAGGATAAAACCAGCTAAGAAAGCCACAATCAGGAATACCTAACACGATTTCTATAGAGCAAACTAGGAACCCTACCTCAAAGTCAGGAAGGTAAGCAGAGTGGGAATGAGAAGTAATACTGAAAAGAAGTTAATTGAAGACCTGTACACACAACAAATACTCCAGGTGGTACTCCTATACCTTTTCCCCACCTGATTGTGCCAATATAGGTGCCCTGACTAAGATGATTAACTGTCTCTGCTTGCCTAAGATTTAAGGAGGGTGGGATAGGGAGAAGCAAATCCTATGACTCCTCCTAAAGAATTTTAATGAGCTTTCTGGAGGAGACCAAGGCTTCTATTGACAATGTTGACGCCCAGGAGGAAAGTTCTCTTCAATCTGCTAATCTGCAACTAGATAATCACTCAACAAAAATGATGCCTATTAGATGACACACAGCCCACCCGTTCCCCACACAGGACTTCATTAGAAATTCTTAATTAGAAAAAAGAGAAAAAGAATGAAGACATTTATATATCACAGAAAGAAAACCCACACCCTTCTCCTGTCCTCCTTCTTAAATGTAAACAGGATTGGCAGCTGTATGAGAAGAATTGGCCATTTAAAGGGGAAAGACACACATACATTAATAAACAAACAAAATTGTTCTTAGAGGAAACCAATAGAGGAAACCAGATTAATATTGTAAGAGTGATTTAAGTTATTACATCCATGAGTGAAAACATAAGATAAGAAATAAATGTTCTGTAAGTTCAGCAGCCTAACTCTCTTGGTACATTGCTAGGGGTCTAGTGATACGAAACATAGTAATATCCCTTCTAGAGCAACAGGCTTATTGCCGTGCTTTGCACAGCTCACTGTGGAACCAGAAGTGTGATATGTGCTGAGCTTCCTGGGATTTTGGAGGTAACAATACCACCTTTAATCAAGTTGCTCTTGTCCACTTACTGTAATTGATAAAGCTACTAGTTTTGGATAGGACCTAGAGAAAGAAAAGGCTCTGCAGCAGGTCTGGGCTCTGGCAGCCATCCCAATCCTTGGGCCTTATGATGCAGCAGGTAACAGAAGTCTCTGAGGCAGACAGAGATGCTGTATGAAGCCTCTGAATAGCCCCATTAAAAGAATAATAGTACAGACCCTTAGGATTTGGGGAGTAAGGTCTTCATGCTCTCTTCTATAAACCACCATCCTTTTGTGTTTTTTTTTTTTTGGCAGAGTCTCACTCTGTCATCCAACTGGGGTGCAGTGGTGCAATCTCGTTTCGCTTCAACCTCCACCTCTCAGGATCAAGTGATTCTGGTGCCTCAGCCTCCAGAGTAGCTGAGATTACAGGTGGGTGCCACCACGCCTGGCTGATTTTTTGTATGTTTAGTAGAGAGGGTGTTTCACCATTTTGGCCAGGCTGGTCTTGAACTCCTGGCCTTAAGTGATCCACCTGCCTCAGCCTCCCAGAGAGCTAGGATTTACAGACGTGAGCCGCCGTGCTCAGCCAAACCACCATTCTTGATTAGAAAAGAAGGATTTTTGGTTTTGGTGGAGTTTGAACACCTGACCATGGGACCATAGGTATACTGGGTTGAATGGTGTCCCTTTAAAATTCATATCCCTCCTGCAACCTCAGAACACAATCTTATTTGAAAGTAGGATCATTGCAGATGTACTTAGTTAAGATAATACTGGAACATGGCGGGCCCTTAACCCAATGTGATGGGTGTCGTTACAAGAAAAGAAGAAGACACAAAGCCAGACACACAAGGAAAATGCAGAATGTCATGTGACAACAGTGGCAGAGATTGGAGTGATGGGTCCACAAGCTAAGGAACACCAAGGATTGGCAGTGACACTGGAAGCCAAGAGAAAGCCATGGACCAAATTCTCCTCTAGAACTTTCAGGGAGAGTATAGCCCTGCCAACATCTTGATTTGGAATCTCTAGGTTCCAGATTGTAGGAGAAAAAAATTCTGTTTTTTTAAGCCACCCAGTTTATGGTACTTTGTTCTGGCAGCCCTAAGAAACTAATGCAATGAGTTACCATGCAACCTGCGTTTCAGGTTTTGAACTGACCGTGAAGCCATAAACTTGAGTATACACAGCAAAATTATATTGTAAAGTGGAAGTGGTATCCATGAGGGCTGGCCCCAGTGTGTCTGGAAGGCAAATGCATTGCATAAAGCTCAGACTTTCAGTTTACTACTTTGCTGCCTCACCCTCGTCCCAAACTGAGGACCTCCTGCGGAATTTCCTACAAAAAGTTACGAGAAAATCTTGGGTCTTATACAAAGATGAATTCCTGCTGTGTCAGCCCAGTTAAAAGTAAACAGCTGATGTACTAAAGCTCACATTGAGATGCCTCTGGAAAAATAGTAGTGATGGCAAGTCCTCCGGGCTGGCAGGCTTTCAAGTGTTGCAGATGATAGTTCACTTTGTGTAGAAGAAGAGAGGACCTGAGCTATTGATCCACCATGACTCTTGGACAAACTAGCAGTTTTGTCACCTGAAGAGGGACTTGAAAAGAAGAAAATTAGAAAGTTGATTATAAGAAAATTTGGAGGAGAACTATATAGTGGTTTGGAGGGGAACTATATATGTGTGTATATATATGTTTGTGTATATATATAACTAACTATATATATGTATATAGTTACATATACATATAATTATATGTATATATAACATATATGTATGTATGCACATATAACTATATATACATATACATATATGTATATATACATATATACTTATATATACATATGACATATAGTTATATATACATATATAGTTATATATACATATATATAGTTGGAGGTCTTGTAAAAGGAAGAGAGTATGAAAGTATTTGTTTTCCACTTAATGCTTACCAAGGGCACACCGAGGTGGAGAAAATTCTCAGTAATAAGGTGGACAAGATTATTTCTCAATGGATGTGAGTCAGTCTCTTTTCCACTCCCTGTGCTGCTGATGGGGCCTATGTGCAAAGTGACCATGTGACGCAGATGGAGCCTAGGCATGAACTCAAAAACATGGACTTCCCATCACTGAGGCTGACCTGTCTGCTACAACTGCTAGGTACCCAGTCTGCAAACAGCAGCAACTAACTGTGACTCAATACAGCCAGCCACCTACTGGATTCTTCCATCACACAGAGGACCGTGCTTTGTCCATACATATAGGAATGGAAGCAAAATTTATGTAGACATTTGCCTCCTCACTCATAAACTTCATTAGTATCTCCTCCACTCATCACTATTAAGATTGTCTATACCATCTGCTATGGTCTGAATGTTCTTGTCCCCTTGAAATTCATATATTGAAACCTAATCACCAATGTGATCATATTAGGAGGTGAGGTCTTTGAGAAGTGATTAAATTATGAGAGCAGTGCCCTAATGGGTGGGATTAGTGACTTATAAAAGGAGCCTCAAGAGCTGCCTTGCCCCTACCATCATGTGAGGACACGGCTAGGAGGTGCCATCTATGAGCCAGAAAAGGAGCCCTCACTAGACACTGAATCTATGGGTGTTTAGATCTCCTCCCCTCCAGAACTATGAGAAATAAGTTTTTGCTGTTTGTAAGACTCCTGGTTTATAACAGTTTGTTATAACAGCGCAAACAGACTAAGACCTGATAGTATACCATATATCACCTCTGATCATGGGATATAATTTATAGCAAAGAAAATGTGATAGTCAGTTCATGGCCATGCACTCCACTGTACTTACATGTGCTTCAATAAAATAGACTCTTTTTTTTATATTGACAAATTCTAGTTATATACATTTATGGGGTAAAAGTAAGTTTATAATTTTCATGTAATATGAGATGATTAAATGAAGCTAATTAACACATCCATCTCCACAAATATTTAACATTTTTTGCGATGAGAACATTTGAAATGTACACTCTTAGTGATGTCAAAATGTCTATATTCACCATGCTGTGCAACATTCCTCCAAAAAATCAGACTATTCCTCCTATCTAACTGAAGATTTTTACCCTTTGACTATTATCTCCAAGCTTCTGGTAACCACCCTTCTACTCTGTACTTCTATGAGTTCAATTGTTTTAGATCTCACAAATAAGTGAGAACATGCAGTATTTGTCTTCTGTGTTTGGCTTATTTCAATCAGTGTAATGTTCTCTACTTCCATCCATGTTGTCACACATGACAGGATTTCTTCCTTTTTGAAGGATAACTAGTATTCCATTGTGTATATACACCACATTTTGTTGATTGGTTTATCCTTTGATAGATGCTTAGATTGATTCCATAACTTTACTATGGTGAATAGTGTTACAATAAACATGGGAGTGCAGACATCTCTTAAACATACAGATTTCAAGTCTTTTGGGTAAATATCCAGAAGTGGGATTATTGGATAATACGGTAATTCTACTTTTAGTTTTTTGAAAAGCCTCCATGCTTTTTTCCGTAATGGCTGTACTAATTTACATCTCCACCAACAGTGTACATGGGTTCCCTCTTCTCCACATCTTTGACAACATTTGTTATCTTTTGTCCTTTTGATACAGCTATTCAACAGGTGTGAGATAATATTTCATTGTGGTTGCAATTTGCTTCTCTGTAGTGATTAGTGGTGTGGAGCATTTTTTCATATATCTTTTAGCTAAATATATTTGTATGTCTTCTTTTGAAAAATGTCTGTTCAGGTTCCTTGCCCATTTCTTAATTTTATCTTTTGTTTTCCTTGGATAATATAGATAAAACATTTGGAAAGCATTGCTAACACATAAGTCAGAAAATGTGGAAGAAAATATCTTCAAATAATACAATTTCCATTATAATCTATTTTTTTTTAAATTTTACTTTAAGTTCTGGGATACATGTGCAGAACATGCAGGTTTGTTATAAAGTTACACATGTGCCATGGTTGTTTGCTGCACCTATCAACCCATCATCGAGGTTTTCTTTTCTTTTTTTTTTTTTTTTTTGAGACTGAGTCTCGCTCTGTCACCCAGGCTGGAGTGCAGTGGTGCTATCTCAGCTCACTGCAACTTCTGCCTCCTGGGTTCAAGCAATTCGCCTGCCTCAGCCTCCTGAGTAGCTGGGATTACAGGCGTGCACTACCACGCCAGGCTAGTTTTTGTATTTTCAGTAAAGATGGTGTTTTGCCATGTTGGGCAGGCTGGTCTCGAACTCCTAACCTCATGATTCACCTGCCTTGGCCTCCCACAGTGTTGGGATTACAGGTGTGAGCCACCATGCCCAGCCCATCTAGGGTTTTTTTTTTTTTTTTTTTTTTTTTTTGAGACGGAGTCTCGCTCTGTCACCCAGGCTGGAGTGCAGTGGCACGATCTCGGCTCACTGCAAGCTCCGCCTCCTGGGTTCAGGCCATTCTCCTGCCTCAGCCTCCCGAGTAGCTGGGACTACAGGCGCCCGCCACTGTGCCCGACTAATTTTTTGTATTTTTAGTAGAGACGGGGTTTCAACGTGGTCTCGATCTCCTGACCTTGTGATCCGCCCGCGTCGGCCTCCCAAAGTGCTGGGATTACAGGCGTGAGCCACCGCGCCCGGCCCCATCTAGGTTTTAAGGCGGCATGCATTAGGTATGTGTCCTAATGCTCTTCCTCCCTTTGCCCCCACACCCCCCACAGGCTCCAGTGTGTGCTGTTCCCCTCTCTGTGTCAATGTGTTCTTATTGTTCAACTCCCACTTATGAATGAGAACATGTGGTGTTTGCTTTTCTGTTCCTGTGTTAGTTTGCTGAGAATGATGGTTTCCAGTTTCATCCATGTCCCTGTAAAGGACATGAACTCATCCTTTTTTATGGCTGCATAATATTCCATGGTGTATATGTTCCACATTTTATTTATCCAGTCTATCATTGATGGGCATTTGGATTGGTTCCAAGTCTTTTCTATTGCAAGTAGTGCTGCAATAAACATACGTGTGCATGTCTCTTTATAGTAGAATGATTTATAATCCTTTGCGTATATACCCAGTAATGGGATTGCTTGGTCAAATGGTATTTCTGGTTCTAGATCCTTGAGGAATTGCCACATTGTCTTCCACAATGGTTGAACTAATTTACACTCCCACCGACAGTGTAAAAGCATTCCTATTTTTCCACAGCCTCACTGGCATCTGTTGTTCCCTGACTTTTTAATGATTGCCATTCTAACTGGCATGAGATGGTATCTCACTGTGGTTTTGATTTGCATTTCTCTAATGACCAGTGATGATGAGCTTTTTTTCATATGTTTTTTGGCCTCATAAATGTCTTCTTTTGGGAAGTGTCTGTTCATATCCTTTGCCCACTTTTTGATGGGGTTGTTTTTTTCTTGTAAATTTGCTTGAGTTCTTTGTAGTTTCTGGATATTAGCCCTTTGTCAGATGGGTAGATTGCAAAAATTTTCTCCCATTCTGTAGGTTGCCTGTTCACTCTGATGGTAGTTTCTTTTGCTGTGCAAAAGCTCTTTAGTTTGATTAGATCGTGTTTGTCAATTTTGGCTTTTGTTCCCATTGCTTTTGGTGTTTTAGTCATGAAGTCTTTGCCCATGCCTATGTCCTGAATGGTATTGCCTATGTTTTCTTCTAGGGTTTTTATGGTTTTGGGTTTAACATTTAAGTCTTCAATCCACCTTGAGTTAATTTTTGTATAAGGTGTAAGGAAAGGGTCCAGTTTCAGTTTTTTGCATATGGCTAGCCAGTTTTCCCAGCATCATTTATTAAATCAGGATCCTTTCCCCATTGCTTATTTTTGCCAGGTTTGTCGATGATCAGATGGTTGTAGACGTGTGGTGTTATTTCTGAGGGCCCTGTTCTCTTCCTTTGGTTTACATCATAACCTGTTTTCTTTTTTTTTTTTTTTGAGACGGAGTCTCGCTCTGTCGCCCAGGCTGGAGTGCACTGGCCGGATCTCAGCTCACTGCAAGCTCCGCCTCCCGGGTTTACGCCATTCTCCTGCCTCAGCCTCCCAAGTAGCTGGGATTACAGGCGCCCGCCAACTCGCCCAGCTAGTTTTTTGTATTTTTTAGTAGAGACGGGGTTTCGCCGTGTTAGCTAGGTTGGTCTCGATCTCCTGACCTCGCGATCCACCCGTCTCGCCCTCCCAAAGTGCTGGGATTACAGGCTTGAGCCACCGCGCCCGGCCCATAACCTATTTTCTAACAACTGTCCATAAATTTGTCTAATCTGTCTCTTTCATAATCTCCTATGTGGGTCCCTCATTTCTGAGTTTGTGTAACCTTTCATATTTTAGTCAGTACTACTTCAGGAGATTGAGTTCCAAAAGTACATGAGATCATTTATAAAATGGTTCTTTTTATTTGTATTGCATTTCCCTCCTTCATAATAAACTACCTTTAAAATGGTCTCTTTACATGTAAATCATCAAGTAATAACTTGGACATGATGGTTTTGGCAATAGCTGAGACTGAATAAAAAATGACAACAGAAATAGGAAGGAGGAAGATTAACCAAGAGCAACAGAGGAACTAGTAAACAGATAAAGCAATCAAAAAGAAACAACTGCACTGCCTGACAATATAGGAAGAGGGATAGAACAGGGCACAGTAGAAGTGATATGTTGGATTTGTTTATATGGAGGATTTGTTTCCTGGAATTGTCTTAAGGTAGATTAACCAAGTGGAGAATGTCAGAATTTCTGCTGCAGTAGCAATTTGGAGGAGATAGAAATAGAGAAAGAAATGAGGGTGGAAGTGTGGTATCTAGAGAAAATAAATGAAGGACAAAGTGAAAGATGCAAATACACATAGAAAAAGAACCCATGTTTGTTTAAGGTCAGTATCTTTCTCCTTGCTACCCAGGTTGAATACTTACGATTTATCATTGATTTCTCTCTCTCTTGGCTTCTATATTCAGTCAACTGCTCAGTTATTATAGCTTTTACCTATGAAATGTCTTTCAGAGCCACCTTCTTTTCCTTTCCACTATGATCGGCTTAGTTCAGATCCCAAGTTCCTCCCCGCAGTAAACTGATAACACTATTCTTGGCTTTGCTTTCATGACCCTCTGTTTTGGATTGATTGTGTCCCCGCCAAATTCATATATTGAAGTCCTAACCTTCAATGTGACTATATTTGGAGATACGGCCTTCACAAAAGTAATGAAGGTTAAATGACGTTAGAAGAATGGGGACATTAATCCAAAATGACTGGTGTCCTTATGAGGAGACACAGAGACACCGGGGATGCTCAGGCACAGAGAAAAGGCCATGTGAGGACACAGTGAGAAGGCTACCGGCCACCTGCAAGCCAAGGAGAGAGGCCTTAATAGAAACCAACACTGGTAGTTCCTCGGTTTCAGACTTCCAGCCTCCAGAACTGTGAGACAATAAATTTTTGTTGTTTCAGCCACTCAGTGTCAGGTATTTTGCTCTGGTAGCCCTAGCAGACAAATCTGTCCTTTCCCTGAGGTTGCATAAAGCTTTTTTAAATGCAGCACCCATGCTGTTACTTCCTTCCTCACGAATTGTTAATGACTCCACATAGAGATGAATCACCTTGGTCTTAAAAGCCATTCTTCCTGGATTCAGCTGTTGCCAGTCCCCCATTTCAACAAAACATGACTTTTCATCATTTCTACACATGCCAAATAATTTCTTACTTCCATGCTTTTTTCAATTTATATATCTCTATCTGGAAATTTACTTCTTTTCTTTAACCCAATAACAGTCAGGAGTAGCAGGAACCCAGCCTAAAGAAGTCCCGGGAGCCACCTCTAGTAAATGCAGACTGATGCACTGTCAGAAAGTCCTTGGGACAGCAGCTGAAGCAGTACAGGCTGTAGGAGCCCCAGAAGGATAAAAATGTCTCTGTCATTATTACTGACCTTCCTGTTCTGTTAGTATTTGAGTCTTTAAGAGAGATAAGACTTCCAGGTGCATTGCTTCTGGCTCTTAGCTTGCCTGGCTTCCTGTCATTTAACCTGCTACACTTCCCATTAGGTTTCAGCCCAGTCTTGGCCTCTAATATCAGACCTGGATTAGCTAAAACAATATAAAGAGGACCGCAGGACTGTAGCTCAGTAGCTAAGCAGCATATTGGTTATGCTGCCAGCCCAGCTCTAGCCTTAGACCCTTCTCTGAACCAATGAGTGGCTGTCTTTTTCCACAATGACCAAACTACTGCCTAATACTCCAACTTTGCCACAGTCAAAATTACCATGATGCATGTTCTTAGACATGCCTGATGCCTTCCTGCCTGGAGATGTGCCAATCATCTGATACAGAACTGCCAATCACTTTCTCAGCCATTCTTACATCACCTTGATTCACTCTGGATCTTATCCTGGGCTTAGAATCTTTGTTATTCCGCCCATTCTGATTGGCCCAGAATTTCACTTGGAAGTTACCCTATGAGAAGGATGCCCTTTTAATTTCAGACCTGTTAGAACTCCAATTTTTTCATGAGAAATCTTTGGAAACATTCCACTGATCTTAACATCCTGATGATTTTTCTATCTTTATTCACATCCAGTCTATAAATAAATCTTACATGTTTCCAAATGTATCCAGTATTTGATCACTTCTCACCACCTTCATCACCACTACCCTCTTCCAAGCCACCATACCCTTTCACTGTGTTGTAGCAATGGACTCCTAATGGTCTCTCTCCTTCTGACTTCAATCTGTCCATCTATTCTCAACACAGTAGTCAGTTATCTCCCGCAAACATAAGTCACTTCATGCCATTCTTGTGTTCAGGGCTACCCAGGAGATTCCTGCCTCTCCTGGAATAATAGCAAATTCCCTATGATGACCTACCAGGCTTATACAGTTCATCTTCACCACCACCATCATTTCTATGACTTTATCTCCCCCTCACCCACTCCATTCTGGCTACTCTAGCTTCCTTCTCCTTCCTTAAATAGAACAGGAAGTTTTCAACCTCAGGGCCTTTGCCCTTGCTCTTTGCTCTCCCCAGAATGCTTTCCCCAGCTATCCTCCTTATGATATCCTCATTTACTTTTTTCAGGACTATTTTCAGAAATTCAGAAAAACTAAAATTTCAGCCATTGACTTCACACATCTTTTATCTCTTCTCTGCTATATTTTTTCTCCCTAGCAGCCATTATTATCCAATATGGTATATATTTGTATGGACATTGTTTGCTGTCTACATTCTCCACTAGAAGACAAACTTTATGAATGCAAGGTTTTCTTTCTTTTCTTTTCTTTTTTTTTTTTTTTTTCCTGTGCACTGCTCTAGAAAGCATGAAAAACATTGCCTGGCACATATGTAGTAGGTACTCAATAAATATTGAGTGACTGAACGAATCTTGTATGCCCTAACTCGGCATATCTGCCTGGATTTTGAGACCTGCCTTTGCTGGTCTAGCCTATCATTTTATGCTTTTATCCCTATCATGACATATGAAGTGAATGAAGGAGGCAGCTGAGGAGCCTACTCTGCAGTGTGATCGCTTGGCCATCTGAATTGCCCAAGGCTAGCTCTGGATGGAGATGGAATGAAGCCCACTGCCCCTACAACCATAGCAGTTGTCACAGTGGGAGCCCCCCTGGGACACATAGTAATTCTGTGCTTGGGGAGCCGAAATTAATTATATCCATTTTAGGCCCCATTGGTTGCCAGATGGATTTTAGAACATAGGCAGAGAAATTGCAAAATCGTGCTCAAAGATAATCAGGGTGGAAAAAAAAACCTTTTAGAGTTTAACATATCAGATTACCAAAAATATCTACCTCTATTTAATCAAAATATTTCCTGCTTTGTGAACTCATTTTTCTATTATTTGATCTTCAAGAAAGAGAGAATATGACTTCTCTATCATCCACATGATCATCTTTCACATACAGAACATTTTCAGCCATGAAGCTGTCCTAGAAGTTAAGCAATATGACCCATCATTAGTTAATATCCTTTCTGTAACTAGTGATATAGCTGATGACAATAAATAGGGTTAATTAAGATAAATAGTTGGTCTATGCTTCTCACCATTGAGGTAGGAGAATAGATAGATAGATAGATAGATAGATAGATAGATAGATAGATAGATGGATGGATGAGTGACATTATATTTAAAAGGCTTTCTGTTTTGTATTATTTTTTGGAATACTAGGTGTTGTCCTAAGTATCTGAAGGCGTCTTGGTAAGATGAGTAAGTCAAACACTTCTGGTCTGTAGGCAGCATTGATTGGCTGTCTCTCCAGCATTTATTGTCCTCTCCTGTCTTCTTTACAGTACCCATGATTTAATTCAGACACTGCCCAGAATACTTCCCATTTGTTCTTGTCCTTTTCCACTCTGCTCTGTTCTGGAAGAATGACCAGCGTGAGCAACATCACACTGCTCCTGCATCCTCAGGCTTCTGGTTTGTTTTAAACAATGGGGAATCCCAATAGAAACAGGAAAAGCAGGAATATCAGAGTGCTAATTTTGCTAGTTCCCTGCCTAATCTCCTCTGAGGTTACCTGTGTTCTCCCAGGGTCATTGCTCCTATCAACATGTTATTCTCTACAGGACTCTACCTCTGCATTCCAGTAAGCTCTCCCTCCCTGATTTCCTCTGGGCCTGGGATCAGTAGCGGCTCTGCTGTTGCTCACTCCAAGTTCACTGGCTATGACTTATGGTTCCACTATGCCCCATTCACACTTTGTAATTGGCCCTTTGAATAAAACAGACCAAAATAAAACGCGCTTCACTTCATATTACCCTCATGTGTGACTTCTGACTTCTCGTTCCTTTTGGGGCCAAATACAGGTATGTACATTTTACTATGTAGGCCATTTGCTTCAGGAAGATCTTATGCCATTGATGGGTCTGACTGGGTGAAAGGTAATCAGAACATTTTATTTTTCTTGGCCACAGTGATTGGAAGGAGGCCGCTAGGCACAGAACCTAAGCTAGCCTAATTAGAGCAATATTCAACACATTTGCCTGGAACTTTTAGACACAAATTCTTTCTCTCTCAGTGGGTGAATCAAAAGTATGTACCCGTCTAATTATTGCATGTACACATCCCACAAACATAAGGATCAACCTTAGAATGAACTCAACATGTGGACAGCAGAAGAGAAGGATAGAAAGAAACCAGATCATTGATGTAAACTTGGATGAATCCTGAAACTTATCCTTTTGGATTTTCCAAGCTAATAAACCTTCTTTATTTTATTTTGCCTGTGTCCACTGACTTTTCTTTTCCTGGCATCACAATGCATCTGAACTGATACATGTTCATCCAGAAATATGATTATGGTGATTTCTCACAAATTTTCCAGCTGGAAATAGATATGGGTAATGAAATAAACCAAGAAGGAGAAATTCACAAGTAAAGATGGTCTTTCTTTTTCAGAGGCTCCTTGAAGTATTTCCAAGTGGTGCATAAAACTGTGTGTACTAGTGAGTTCACTCAGTCACTCTGGAACACTCTTGGTAGGAATCCAGTTGAGAAATTATTTAATCCACATGATCCTCTCCCACTGCAAACTCAGCTACAACCTGATGTCATTACTGGCACAGTTATCTTGTAAACAAAAGCTCAGTTCTAAATAGTATTTGGCAAAGTTATTATGCACAAGTCAGATAGACTGATAGTGGCCTACAAAAAAGCTTAAGATCCAGAAAAAGTTAAGAATCTTTGGGAAAAAAATAAAAATAAAGACAGACAAAAGGTAGATGATATTAATATAGGATGAAGAGCAAAGAAAAGTTGCCAAAATTCCCAAATAATTACACAAACTCAAGGGGAATACGAAAAGCTCTACAACATCTCAGAAGTGGATGTATCAGGAGATTTCAGAGCTGTCTACTTATGAGAAACCATTTCAGACATAGAACTGTATATCCAAACAGAGCCAAAAGCACAGTGACATAAGTGCTTTAGAGCAGTTAAAAAATATGAACCAAAAAAAAGGATAATATTAAGAGCTGAAGAGAAAAAAATATATTTTTCTATTACTTTATACCATGAAACATGGGATTATCCTAATTGATGACTCGTCGAAGATGAGGATGTCTCAGAGATTTGAGCAACCAGTTTCTAATGGGTTTGGTAATAACGTAACTTTATAATTGAAGGTATGTAGAATTCCAGAAGGCATGGTGAGATTGGTATGTTCATTCATTTATTTATTCAACAAACACAAATTGTTTTAAATGCTAAGAACATAAGAGTTAACGAATAGGCTAAAATAGCTGCCCTCATGGAGCTTAAATTTTAGGGACAGACACAAAATAAATCAGATAAGTAAGAAAAAATATATATACAATGTTAATGCTAAGTGCTGCAGAAAAAAAGAAAGTATGGAATAAAGGTAGAATGTTCAAACAAGAGTGGAGGGTATTTAAAAATTTTATACAGGACATTGAGGAAATTGTTCACTGAGAGGGTAATGCTTCGATTGAAGACATGAAAAAAGTTAGAAGGCCAGACGTGTGAATATGAGTAACTTTCAGAATTGAATTTGCCTGCAGAGAGAATATCATAGAAACAGGTCCTGCAGTGGGAGCTTGCCTAGTAACCTTCAGGAACATCAAGGAATACAGGCAGCTGCAGGTCAGTGAGTGAAGGGGAGGGTTGCAGTTGGGGCTAGGTAGTTAATGAGGAGATAGGGGCAAATCATATAGGGCTTTCTAGATCATAAGAGGACTTCGCTGTAAGTAATATGGAATGCTATGAGAGGGTTTTGAGCAAAGGAGTGACATCATCTGGTTTATGCTATAATAAGATTTATGTGACTGTTACATTAAGAGTAGCCTGAAGGCAGCCAGGCACAGACACTCACACCTGTAATTTACCCAGCACTTTGCGAGGCCAAGGTGGGTGGATCTCGAGGTCAGGAGTTCAAGACCAACCTGGCCAAGATGGTGAAACCGTGTCTCTATTAAAAGTACAAAAAATTAGCTGGGCATGGTGGCAGGCGCCTGTAATCCCAGCTACTCGGGACTCTGAGGCAGAGAATTGCTTGAACCCAGGAAGTGGGGGTTGCAGTGAGCTGAAATCACACCACTACACTCCAGCCTGGGCAACAGAGTGAGACTCTGTCTAAAATAACAAAAGAAAAAAAAAAAAGAAAAGAGTAGCCTGAAGGCTAGAGATGATGTCTAGGGTAGTAACAGTGGAGCTGATAAGTAACAGATTTTAGATTCATTATTAGACCTTTGTAACCTATAGAAAAATTTCAAGAGTATTACACAGAACTCCCTGGATGCCTTTCAACCAGATTCATCAGTTCGTTGACATTTTGCTCCATTTACTTTCTTCATCCGTCCTTCTCTATGTTTCATTATATTATGTTTTCTGAACTACTGGAAAGTATGTTAGAGACACCATGCCCTACAATTGCTAAATATTTTACAGTCTTTTCTAAGAACAAGGACATTCTCTGAATATATTTTAAAAATAGAATCAACATGTTTGCCAATGGGCTGAAGGTGAGCAATGAGAAAAAAGAATTGTCAAGTGTGACGCCAAGACTTTAGGCTTGAGCAACTGAAAAGGATGGAAGTTACCATTAAATGATGTGAGGAAGCCAGACAAAGGGGCAAGTTTGGATGAAAAGGTCACAGATTTAGTTTTAAACCAGCTTTATTTGGGATGCCTCTTCAACTTCCTGGGAAGGCAATTGGATATACAAGTCTGGAGTTCAGAAGAAACATCTGGGCGAGATACTGAAATTTGGGAGTTCGTTACATATACATGATATTTAACACCATGGAATTGAATTAAATCCCCTAGGAATTAGTGTAGCTGGGAAATAGAAAAGCACCAAAGATGTAGCTCTTCTTGGTCCCCCAAAGTCTAGAAGTTGAGGAGATAAGAGGGATGCCGCAAAGGAGACCAAGAAGCAGCCAGAAGAGAGAAAGTGAGGGAAGATGTAGGTTCAGAAGCCACGTGAGAAAACTGTCTTGAGAAGGAAAGAGGAAATAACTAAATGCTTCTAATAGGTCAGGATAGGGACAGAGATAGGAACACTATGTTTAGCAAAGAAGTCACTGGTAACCTAGCTAAGGTGGCATGCCGGGAGTGAAAGCTGGCCTGTGGTGAATTCGGAAGCAAATGGAAGGAGAGAAATTGCCAACAGTGAATGTAGACAACTCTTTCAAGAAATTTTTCTTAAAACTAAGGAGAGAAATAATGTAAAATTTGGAGTTTAGGTGTTGAACAAGAAAGTTTGTTGTTGTTAATATGGGAGGAATAGCATGTTTATATGCTGATGGGAATCAACTAGCATGGAGAAAAGAAAGTCATGATGCTGGGAATAGAGAAAAACGTTGTTGACAGGAAGGGATAGATTGAATATATAAGTGGAGGAGGTGGCCTTAGCTAGGAGCTTAAAGAGTTCATTCCTAGCAACAGAAGACAAGTTGGAACATATGCAGGCACTGACAACATGTATGCATATGCTAGTGGCAGCTTGTGGAAATTCTCTTTGATTGCTTAAAATAATAAATAGGAAACAAGGTTAATAGCTGAAACTTTAGATATGGGGGAAGATTTAGGGGAAGTCTGGAAAGACAGGAAAAAGTGTGAGATTTGTTTAGGAAAGTGGGAGAGTATATTGATCAGAGAAATAGAGTATGTAGGGGCATTTGATTTAGTGATCATAAAGGCAAAGACCAGCTAGCACAAGGTAGTGTTCCCCCAGCCATCTTCAGCAGTGTGGGTGCAGGCACGAAGTAGGCAGAGCTGAATTTAACAAGGGATGTGTGTTAGCCAAGTGAGTATGACAAGGCGAGAGGGACAGAGCTTGAGGATAAATTCAAGAGGTGAGTAGGATGGTTACATGTGAAATTTAAACCATTTTAAAAGGGATGAACATAAAGGGGGAGATAGACAATGAAAAAAATGGCAAAATCAACTGTCACTGAGCGGCCACATATGGTTAATGTGAGTTATGCCGTACATACACCTAAGGGGACCTCTTTCAGGTAGGTACCATCCATAGCTGGAATTTATGATTCATGTATGCTTTATAATTTTCTGAAAGATGGCACTCAAACATCTTGTTTTACCAAAAAATGATCTTTCACAATAGTTTCCAAAAGATGGAATTCAAATATCTGCTGGGCACGGTGCCTCATGCCCGTAATCCTAACACTGTGGGAGGCCAAGGTGGGAAGACTGCTTGAGCCCAGGAGTTCAAGACCAGCCTGGGCAACGATGAAACCTCCCCTCTGCAAAAAACAAAAACAAAATTAGCCAGGCTTGGTAGCAAGCACCTGAAGTCCCAGCTACTCAGAGGCTGAGGTGGGAGGATTGCTTGAGCACAGGCGGTTGAGGCTGCAGTAAGCTGAGATTGCATCACTGCAGTCCAGCCTGGGTAACAGAGTGAGACTCTGTCTCACAAAAAAAAAAAAACTTGAAGAATTCAAACAAAGGCATCCTAAGGGTCATCAGGCCATCAGTGACCCTGCCAATGGATGTGAGGTCCTATTAAGTTGAGGGGTTATTGGAATGGGAATGCAACAGGGAGAGTACTGGGAACAAAAGAGTCCAGTGATCAGAGAGTAGAGTGTTTCCAGTTGAGATTATCATCACAAATAATTGTTACTGTTAATCATGACAAGGTCAAGACTATGATCATGGGAGTGGGTGGCTAAGTAGAGGAGAGACAAATGGTCTAAGAAGACCAACTCCTGAAGGAAGCATGGGGAGGAAGGGACAGCAACATTTCACTGGGGAATTAATATTTTAAAATTTATTCAGCAATGCTAAAATGTCTCATCTTTTAAAAGTACTAAAATCTTAACTTTTAAAATTCTAAAACAATATTAATATTAGAGTTATAAGAGATTTAAAAGATTCAACTTAATAAAGTAGAATTTCTGTCCATTTCTCTTTTCTTTCTTTTTTTGGAGATAAGTCTTGCTGTGGCACCCAGGCTAGAGTACAGAGCACAATCTCAACTCACTGCAACCTCCATTTCATGAATTTAAGCGATTCTCCTGCCTCAGCCTCCTGAGTAGCTGAGATTACGGCCATGTGCTACCATATCCAGCTAATTTTGTTTTTTTATAGTTTCAGTAGAGACAGGGTTTCACCATTTTGGCCCACTTGGTCTCGAACTCCTAAACTCAAATGATCCACCCACCTCAGCCTCCCAAAGTGCTGGGATGACAGACATGAGCCACCGCGTCCGGCCTAGAATTTCTGTAAATGTTAATTTCAGTAAACGTTTGCATTCACCAGTTCCACCCAAGTCTGTGTTTGTACTGGATACTGTTTGGCAAACAACCTTCATTCACACCTCTTTCTGTGCTCTCTCCTGTATCTCTGGAGCTAGAAGTCCAGGTACTACATTTCTCAGGCTCCCTTTCCTGAGGGGTTTGGGTGAAATTTGCATTCTGCCAGTGCTCTCACATGGGATTTGGAAGGCAAAGTGGACACCGAGAAATTCTCCCTCCAGCGGCAATGGCAGTAGTTTTCCAGAGGCTGGCTGAACACCCAGCTCCCTCACCAGGTCTAGCCTCTGAGCAGGGGTGGCCGTGATGCTGTTGGTGGTTTGCTGCAGTATCTTGACCTCTGGGTGGCAGCAGCAACTTGCCGAGCTCTGGATTGCACTTGCAATGGTGCTACCTGAAAGCTGAAGGCAGTCTGATGATGATCACTTCTCTAGCCTTTCCAACACTCCTTAAGTTGCTTTGATTTTTCTTTAATGAGTCTGGACTGACACAATATTTCATGCCAAGATTGGTTCCAGAGCTTCAAAGATGAGAATCTTGTTTGACCTGGTTGCATTTGCTTACAGTGATGACCTAATTGCCTAATTCTAGTGCAAAATGGAATTTTGAGGAGACAAGGCATGCGGTGGCAAACAGCTCCTTAAATTAACACCTACGGTTGTCGGAAGTGAAGGACCTATTGAAATCAAGAATTGAGGAGACTAAGTTGACCACTTCTCTAGAGTCTGAAAGTAGGAAAGAGAATGAGGAGGACCATGGGGTGTGTCATCTGCTTACGACTGCACCAGAGACCATAGAAAGAAAATAGCAAACTGGGAAACTTTACACTTTGGGATCAAGGCCTGGTCAAGAACTAGAGGACTTCTAGGACCCTTGTAGCCACATTGTTGATATAGCCAAAAATCAGACCTAAGGTCTGCTTCTGCATGCTGCAAAATTACAGCCTAAGATAAATTCAAAGACTTGCCAAGTCTCTTACATGAAAGTTAAAGTTCTTATGGTAAAGAGTGGGCTACGAGAACTGGAACAGGGGCATTTGGAAGATTTGGGTGAAACTGAGAACTTTGAATGCAAATCCTCCTGAGGCTTACTTGTAAGGAAAATAAGTCCCTCCGTCTTCGTTTGTCCTTTCTCCCTTGTCAACAGACTACTGATTCCACTTGAGGCCATTACCTAACATGTGACTCCTAGATTTCTGAAAACCAAGCCAGACCTCTACTGACTACATCAAGACCCTGACGGATAAAATGCCCCTTAACCTTTAAAAAGTAAGAGAGCTACTTTGATTGAAGTTTCACTGCACTGTGTGTATGAGTTGGTTTTGAAGAAATTTAAGACTAAGGGAGGGAGGTGGAAGAAGAGAGCCATTTGTTGAGTTGCACGTGTGTTCATCTGAGTAAAGATGTGTTCATTTGAATAAAGATGGTAGACCCTGGGGCCACTGCTTTTGACAAATCCACAACATATTTAATTATGGCAATTTTTTCATAGTATCAACACAGTTACATAAAGTAGGAATGCCAGAAATAGAAATGATTATTCAGGTCAGGCACAGTGGCTCAGCCTGTAATCCCAGCACTTTGGGAGGCCAAGGCAGGCAGATCACCTGAGGTCAGGAGTTCGAGACCAGCCTGGCTAACATGGTGAAACCCCGTTTCTACTAAAAGATACAAAAAAGTAGCCAGGTGTGGTGGCATGTGCCTGTAATCCCAGCTACTCAGGAGGCTGAGGCAGGAGAATTGCTTGAACCCGGGACGCAGAGGTTGCAGTGAGCTGAGATTGCACCATTGCACTCCAGTTTGGGCAACAAGAGTGAAACTCCATTTCAAAAAAAAAGAAAGAAAGAAAGAAATGATTATTCTCTGATTTCATGTGGGCACAATGTCTTGTATTTTACAAATGTATAGAACACCATGATGCAGGCATTGGGATAAAGCTGGGCTGAAGGCAATCTGCAATTGTTGCTATCTTTGGTACCTCTTGCTGATGCAGAGAGGGGACCTTGGGGACCCGTCTTCTGTGATATATATGAAGAAGATTCTTTACTGTAAAGTGAAATAGAATGAAAAGACGGATGAGAAGGACAGGCCCTGGGCCTGGTGGAGGAGGAAGTCAGGTTGCTGTCCTGGCAGTTGTCTCTCAGCCTGTGATGGCCCTCGTATTATATTTTGTTGCTCTCAGGATCTGGTGTCCTAGCTCTATTAGGCAATTGTGAAGTGAAATGGAGAGTGATTGTTTTCCTTTATTTGCCAACTTCAGAAACATCTAGACTAATAGTAATAATAACTAGAACCATAATAATGATGCTAATTATATCTTTCATTTATTGACCACATGCCAGGTACTGAAGCACTAAGTGCTTTTCAGGCATTAGCTCATTTAGTCCCCACAACGGCTCTATGAATGAGATACTATTAGGATCCTGAATTGCAGGTTTATAAATCTGAATTCATGAGAGGTTAAATTCCTAGCTAAAAATCACATAGGCAGTTAATGGTAAAGCTGGGACTCAAACCCAAGCCTTTCTTGCTTTAAAACCCAAGACTTTAACCATTATACTCTTCTAAATCCCTTTTGACATGTCTTAGTCTGTTCGGGCTGCTATAATGTAATACTATAGTACGGGTGGCTTATCAACAACAGACACTTATTACTCACAGTTTTGGAGGCTGGAAGTCCAGGATTAGTCACCTTCAAATTCAGTGTCCGGTGAGAGCCCACTTCCTGGTTGATTGATAGATGGCTGTCTTCTTGATGTGTTCTCACATGGTGGAAGGGGCAAGGACCTCTCCGGGTTCCTTTTATTAGGACACTAATTCTATGCATGAGGGTTCTACTCCTATGACCTAATCACCTCCCAAAGGCCACACTTCCTAATACCATTACACTGGGGATAGGTTTCAACATATGAATTTGGGGGTGGGGGGACATACATATTCAGTCTGTAGCACAACATGGCCTTATGCCATGTAAGTTTTATCTATTAAGTATCTCTCAAATCTGTCTACATTTTCCCACCACCATCACTCTAATAATAAATACCATGGTCTTTTCTAAAGCATTACTGCACCACCTTCCTAACTAGTCCGTGGTTATTGATTCTGGCTCCACTTCTAATCTGTTTTTCACATTTTAGCCAAAGAGAAAATTTTAAAACATAAATCTAATCATGTTGCACTGAGAACACTTTAATGACTTCATGTAAGGGACCATCCCTTTGGGGCACTTTTTAAGACTGGCATAGTCTGCCCTTGACTCTGTTTCCAGCTGCACTGGGCCCACCATTCCCTAAACCTCCTGGCCCCTCCCTTGCTTTTTCTTCTGCAGCCTCATTAGGCTTCCTCAGTTCTTGCAATGCACCATGTGCTTTTCTTCCATAGAGCCTCTGCATATGCTGTTCCCTCTGTCTGGAGTGCTCTCCCAATTCCCCACCTCCCTACGTTCACCTAGTTCCTGCACCTCACTCTTTAGATGTCACTCCCTTAGCAAAGCCTTTCTAATCCCAGAAATAAATTAATTCCACTCCTTTTATTTTTTATTTTTATTTTATTTTATTTTTTTGACTGAGTCTTGCTCTGTCGTCCAGGGTGAAGTGCAGTGGCACGATCCCGGCTCACTGCAACCTTCACTTCCCAGGTTCAAGCAATTCTCCTGCCTCAGCCTCCCGAGTAGCTGGGGCACCCCATTTTGTGGCCACCGGGCACAGAGTGCTGACCTGGAATAATTATGCTCTGGTGGTTGTCCCCACAAGGGGCTCTGGGCATGCCTCAAGATTGTTGCCCTCAGGCAGAGGCAGGGCATGCATTGAGACTGATCCCAAACACCCCTCCTCCAGGCCCAACTTCTGGATGTAGCAAGTTCTGCAATTAGAGATCCATTATTTGGTCTCTCTTTCCCTCTAAAAAAAAAATAATAATAATAAGTCAACACAATGAAGAGGAACACATCAGATTGGTTTATCAGACTTGCTTCAGATGTTATTTTGACGTGATCCAGAAGAAGGAGAATTTGAAGAAAATGGAAAGCTAGGCAGTGGGAATGTTGGCAGCAGGTAAGGGAAAGGTAGACAGCAAAGAGAAACTTCATCTACTTTATAAACTGCTCCTTCCACTCGGCAAATTTAGAGGATAAAAGACTCTGTTGCCAGGCTAGAGTGCAGTGGAGCAATCTTGGCTCACTGCAACCTCTGCCTCCCGGCTTCAAGTGTTTCTTCTGCCTCAGCCTCCTGAGTAGCTGGGACTATAGGCATACACCACCACGCCCAACTAATTTTTTGTGTTTTTAGTAGAGACAGGGTTTCATCATGCTGGCCAGGATTGTCTTGATCTCTTGACCTTGTGATCCGTCTGCCTCGGCCTCCTAAAGTGCTGGGATTACATGTATGAGCCACCGTGCCCAGCAGTTTTTGAATTTTTAGTAGAGATGGGGTTTCACCATGTTGGCCAGGCTGGTCTCAAACTCCTATCCTCAAGTAATCTGCCTGCCTTGGCCTCCCAAAGTGCTGGGATTACAGGTGTGAGCCACTGTGCCTGACCAATTCCCATCCTTGAAAGCTCTCACAGCAACATTTGCCTTTGTTTGGAGAATGGGCTTTTATAAGTATTTGTGTGGTTCTCTGATGAATGTCTGGCTTTCCCCCATCATACTGTAAGCTCCGTGAAGGCAAGAACCAGGTCAGAGTTTGCTTACCACGGTAGCCCCAGCGCTTAGGACAATATTTGTTATGTGGTAAGCGTTCAAGCAATAGTTGTTGAATAAATGGAGCTACAATACCCTTTCCTGGGGTGTGGGAAGCTAACAAACCCTTTGCAAAAGTCTAAAATGTGCTTAGTCCTTTTACAGACGATAAAGTTTAGCTGAGAACGGGAGTTCAGCTGCATAGGGAACCAATGCCAGCAAGACAGCTCTATGCTTCTGTCTGTCTCAGCCTGTGAAAACAGAGATTAGGCCTAGTAGAGGAGTTTTAGTGGGTGGAAGCAATGTTTCAGGCTTGCGTTTTAAGTGACTCACTTCTCAAGTAAGTAAACCCAAAGAAAGTAGTTGCTTAATATGTAGAATAGCAAGTTGGTGTCCTGGCGCAGTGGCTCACACCTGTAATCCCAGCACTTTGGGAGGCCGAGCCGGATGGGTTACCTGAGGTTGGAAGTTCGAGACCAGCCTGACCAACATGAAGGAACCCTATCTCTACTAAAAATACAAAATTAGCCAGGTGTGGTGACGCATCCCTGTAATCTCAGCTACTCAGGAGGCTGAGGCAGGATAATCGCTTGAACCTGGGAGGCAGAGGTCGCAGTGAGCAGAGATCGCAACATTGCACCCCAGCCTGGGGAACAAGAGCGAAACTCCATCTCAAAACAAACAAACAAACAAACAAAAAAAAGAATAGCAAAGTTGGTACGGTAACTTTCTACCTATCTTCAAAAGCCAGCAGGGTGGATTGGTCCTATGAAGGTAGGGATTGAGAGGATGAGCTGAGCCATTCTGATCTGTTTCTTCTGAGTGGGAAGCCTGGAATTCTGGACCCCATTTTGTGGCCACCGGGCACAGAGTGCTGACCTGGAATAATTATGCTCTGGTGGTTGTCCCCACAAGGGGCTCTGGGCATGCCTCAAGATTGTTGCCCTCAGGCAGAGGCAGGGCATGCATTGAGACTGATCCCAAACACCCCTCCTCCAGGCCCAACTTCTGGATGTAGCAAGTTCTGCAATTAGAGATCCATTATTTGGTCTCTCTTTCCCTCTAAAAAAAAATAATGATAATAAGTCAACACAATGAAGAGGAACACATCAGATTGGTTTATCAGACTTGCTTCAGATGTTATTTTGACGTGATCCAGAAGAAGGAGAATTTGAAGAAAATGGAAAGCTAGGCAGTGGGAAAGTTGGCAGCAGGTAAGGGAAAGGTAGACAGCAAAGAGAAACTTCATCTGCTTTATAAACTGCTCCTTCCATTCGGCAAATTTAGAGGATAGAAGACTGTTTTGTTCAGATTGGAGATTCAAGGGGGGAATTATTACTTTTAAGATTATTGCAACATAGCTTCGATTGTTTTAGCTGCAATCGTCCTGTTGGGCTTGGACTTCACTGTTGTTGAAGAGAGACTGTGTTTGACTTTCCTTGGATACCATAAAATCACAACAAAATAAATTCTCCTGAATGCTACCAGGCAACACCAAGATCTCTTACACCACGAGAAGGACTGGTGGCCAAAGATGCAAATGGTTCTGCAATGTACAGGGTGCATACAGTGCATCTGAAGAACCTAAAAGTGGTTTTTAGAATAATCTTAATAAACAGTCAAGAATTAAAGATGTCAAGCGCTTTCTCAAGAAGTTTAAACTTTATAAATAACATTTTAAAAAATCTATAAAGCCTGACCAGTCTTCCTCAAATTAAGTTATTTCCTACTGACTTGGCAGCCAAAACGGTTTAGGATCTTTTGGAAGTTGATGAAAAAGGAGCCGGCGGATTTTGCTCTTTGCTCTGCATCACGCCCTTCCTGGGACCATCAGGGAACCTCCCAGTCTTTCAGGATAGGTTCCGCTCAGAAAGGTCACCCGGGCAATGGAAATCCCGGGCAAAAGTTAGCTGGCAGGACAGCGCAGCTCCTCCAGGCAGCGGAGGCAGCGCGTCCCGGCTCTCAGGGACATTTCCTTCCCACCTCTACCCCCGGGAGGTGGTCCCGGTATAAAGGCTCGCTGAGAGGGTGGGTCACAGCACAGCTTTGCAGCTGCGGAGAAACGCCCAAGGCCGTGTATCTCCAGGAGGTAGGGAAGCCTGCGAGCCTCCAGGTCCCCGCCCCCAGCTTTCCAGGCACCGGCGCATCCCGGAGACTGGCGCTGGGCTCGCTGCACTGAGCTGGGGAGGGGGTGTGGCGGGCCAGGGCGGTGCGGGGACCCTGCCCAGAGGCCCAACCGGCCTGGCTGACCTTCCTTTCCGACAGGAGCGGTAGCTGCGAGGTGGGGAAGGCGAGGGGGGAGGCCTCACCCCACAGCGTGCAGCCGGGAGGAGGAACCGGTCGCGGAGGGCGGGGAGCCGGGCTGAGCAGCCCGGCGCGGGAGTGAGTGTGGGCGAGTCAGCCAGGGTGAGAGCGGGCGCCGGGCCGCGGCCGCCGGCCGCAGCGGGCTGAGATTGTTGTCCTCTGTCACCAGGGCGGCCGGGCTCCCGCAATCCTGCAGACCGCCCCCGATCCCGGCGACAGGGCGGGCGGACAGCCGCGCATCCCCGGGGTCCCGCCGAGCCTGGGCGCAGCGAGCCGGGAGGAGGCGTTCGCTTGCATCGCCTCGCTGCTGGGAAACTGAACGAGGCCGAGAGACAAGGTAAAAGGAAAGACAGAGACTGGGAGACAGGGAGAGACAGAGACAGGGAGAGGAGAGAGAGGTGCAAGACGAACACATTGCAGACAAATTGTCAGCAAGTTTGTGCCTGCACGCTTGGGCTCTGCGTGCTTGATGGGAGGGGGTGGTAGCAGTGATGTGTGTATGTGTGCGATACTCATAGATAAGGAGACTAGGAGGTTGGGGAGCCTCTTTGCATCTCGTACGTAGATGTCCCTATTAATATCCCCCTCTCTGAGGTTGTCATTTCCGTTTGTGGCACATCCCCTGGGCTCCAATGGTGCAGAAGCAAAAGGCAGCCACCCTCTTATTGTGATGGTCGGTACTGTTGCTACTATCAGATGGGAGAGGTAGGGCGTTGAACAGATTCTAGGAGCCTCCCTTCCTCCACCCCCTGACTATTTTTGGAAGGGCTGGGGGGAGGGAAATGACTTGAAGGCTGCGCGGAGGCCCGGGCGCGTCAGACTCCAGCGGCGCTGTCATGGTGCAGTTGCTTCCCAGCAGAGCCTGCATTGGAGGGCAAGATAACTTTCATCTCCTCTTTGAAAGATACGTTTCACATTAGAGATCTTGCATTGCTGGCAGAGGAGTTCTGGGAAATGGTGGTGCACAAGCGGCCAGGTGCATCGCAACGGGCAGGCATCCGTGCAAAATGAAGCAGCCATCAGCCGCACAGGAAGGAAAGCCCCTTGGGAAGGGAGGCTGGGTGTGCTGACTGGGATCCCAGGCTTTGGATGCTGGAAGTTCTGCCCCCTTCGGTAAATAGAGTCAGGTCCAGCCCAGAGGAAAATATCAGCAATGAAGCCTTAGCATCCCAGAATGTTCACTTCTGAGCTTTTCTTTTTGGGGTGGAAAATTTGTATCTGAAATGTTCCTGTGAATGTTAAGAAAGTTAAAATTAATTATTTTTCTCTTCTTTAATGCCCATTCATTTTTCGTCTTGATCTGAGAATGACTTTCCCAAAGACAACATTCGTGTACAGAAGCCAGACCTATGCAAGAGAAAGTATAATAATTTTCAATGAGGCAAAGGTCATTAATATGACTTACATCTTCATAAAATGCAGATTTAATCACAAGTCATGACGATTGTTCTTTGAGAGGCTTTTTATTCCCCATGGTGAAAAAAGATTTGTAATATGGCCAAAAAGTTCCTGACATCACCAGAACAGTGTGACAAAATACGTATCTATTTTTTCTTGTTTGTTCATCACTTTGTGGCAGATTTAGAACAAAATGTGAGAGATCTATACTAACTTAATATGTTTCATGTTGAAGATTAAGAAACAGCTTCAGACTGACCCAGATAATAATATTTGCTAGGCTTTGAAAATATTTGCTTAGCTCTTATTTTATAGACTCACTTTCATCTTTCTGAACTAATGATGTTCACAAACTGGTTTTCTTCTGTCCTCATTGACCTCATTTAAGAATTCTTTTTTACTTGATTCCTTCCTGCCAGGGAGTGGGGATTGGAGAAAGCTAGTTTGCCATTTAAAAATGTTCGAGAATTGTTTGGTGCTGCACTGGGCCTACTTTCTGATAACTATGCTGCACACACAGCATCTTGGAAATGAAAGGAGGTGTGACTGTCACAGGATGTAGGAAGCCCATAACTGGGCAAGGTTTCACAACTCTAGCTCTAGCTACTGCAGTCACACCCTGTGGTCTGAATGTGACAGGCATGCAGGGCCCAAACACCTCTGCAGGGTCCTCTGTGTGTCTGCTCTTAAATGTGTACTTCCTTGTGGTCTGATCTAAGGAGAACTAATGTTTGGCAAGGCATGCAATATATATTCTAGCAAGGGATGGAAAGAAGGTTGCAGATGTCTTTGGGTGTAATTTATACTTTAGGCTTACAATAAACCAAATTTAATTTTGACACTGAATATCTTTCATGCTGAACTGCTATACACTTTGTCTTTTGCCTACTTGTTCATGTTCTTCTAGGGAAAAGATCATTTCTTATTGTTACTCTGTGTAATTCATACTAGTGAATAAGAAACAGCATTGTTCCCTGATAACCTGCACACATATATTAGTAGTATACTTATACTAACTCAAAGATGTCCCTGTTCTTCTCTACCTTTTAGCCATCTTAGTGTTCATTAATTAGTATCATTATTAATGGGTGAATAGAAAAATAATAATTACATTTAAAATTAAACAGCACATGAACTCTCTTCAGCAGAAGATGAATAGAAGGGAAACTGAAATTTATTCATGACTTTAAAAATTTTGTTCAATAGTGGGCTTCAATATTAGTGCTATTCTTATACATGTTTAGACATTTAATTAATATCTGTGCTTCCTCCTGTTGTGAATCTGTTTATGTATTTATGTTCTCAGTTCATTTTCTTTTTGGTTAGAAATGAGCCACGTTGTCTCTGGTTGTTGCAGGGTTTGAAATTTTCTGCAGTAGTTTCCTAATACCTAGAAATTCAGTCACATTGCTTATATATGTTCGTGTGGTTTAGTAGTATTCCTTCAGCGCTTTTCTTAGTGTATTCCTTTTCAGTAACACAAACAAGAAACTGATTCAAGAGCCAATGTCCATTCTGCCAAGAGACAGAAAAAATTGAGTTGCGGTATTTCACAACTGTGCTTTTTCACAGAGTGATGTTGAGAAGAGTATGTCTTTCAGCTGGGAGCATCCCAAATAGCAGATAGTCCAAATTCCCTCTGTGTCCTGAATTAAAAAAAAATGCAGCAGATGGTTATTGATTGGGTGGGTGTTTTTTTTTTTTTTTTTTTTTTTGCTTCCATAGTAGCCTGGACTTTTCCATTACAATACTTGCCCTCCTTTGTTGTAACGTTGTTTATATCATCTTCCTCTACTGGCACATAAATTCTAAGAGGGGCTTGTCTCTCCTGTTGACTGCTGTTTACTCAGTACCATGGTCCCTTACAAATAGCTACTCAATACATATTTATCGTGAAATAATAAATACGGGAGTCTTACCTTTCTGCTAATTATGAGGTGGATGTATTTAGCTGCATCATAATCTTAGTTCCTTCCCCTGGAAAAATTTGGAGGTGGTGCAGGGACTATTTATTGGTATACAGCTCATCAGTGTCCACCAAATTCTCCCATTCCATCCCAATGCCTAGCTTCACTCTTCATTCCCTCTCCTTCGTGCCCCCGCAGCATCCTGCACCTATTAAAAACTGTTTTATTGATCTTGGGAATAGTGAGTTCATTGATGTTCTGGATCTGCCTCTGGTGTTCTGGTTCTGTCGTGTCCATAGCCAGAACACTGCTACATAAACAGTCAGCTGGAGGATCTCATGACCTTGCACCAGTCGTTGTTTTAGCTGTGCCTTGTGCTGCCATTGGTTTTGGAACTGAAGAGCACACTTGGGAGTACCTCTGCATTTTAGGGTCATCTCTCATATTGCAGGTGGAGAAACTGGGACCAGGGGAAGGAAAATGGAAACTAGTATTTGCTGAAACTCTGCTACATGCCAATCAATCTGCTGGAAACATGACATATTTATCTTTTAAAAAATTAATTTAAGCAGGATGAAATTAAACCTAATTTGGCGTAAGTATACGTCATTTTACAGATGAAGAAAGAAGGACTCAGAGAAGCTCACTTTTCTTAAGCCTGTGTGCATAGCAAGAGATAGAATTAAGATTCAGCTCCAGGTCTTTCTTAGTCCAAAGTCTGCGCATTTCCTGGTACCACACTCTCCTCCAATACGTAGTTGTTGAGGACCTTCATACACAGAACCAGCTCAAAATCACCCAACTAGCTGGGATAAAGTTTAGCCTAGAACTGATATTTCCTAATTCCCAGTCTCCTTTTACTAACTTCTTTTTATTAACATCATTTTAAATTTCTTATCAAATCATGTAATGAGATAAAGTGTCAGTAAAAAGCAAGAAAATCATGATTTCACAATATAGGAAATATGTGTACATGTGAATGATGAAAGCAAAATGTTTAATGCCTGAAAAAGGAAGGATATTGCATCCACTTTTTTTTGCATTGAAGAGGAAGAGGTTTTGTGGGGATTTTCTCATAAATGTAAAGTATTATGAACTTGATTCAGTGAAACAAAAAATATATATCAGAGGCCGAGGATGTGGTCAGGGATATACTTGGTGTCAGTGAATGAGATTTTGCAATGTTATAGCCTCTATACCAGTGAAATGTTCATAGTTTGTTTAGAGTGAGGTAAGACTAGCAGTAGTGAAAGGTAGAAGCCAAATTGTACCTATGATAGTATGGATTACTAGTGTTAGAGGCCTGAGTGGAAAATAATGGTGAATGTTGGTTGGTGTGTTTAGGAAAAGCTTCAAGTGGTATGCGGCTCTTGGGTTAGGTATTTAGATTTGTTCAGCTGAAAGTGTTCTTCAGAGGGGTGATGTGAAGGGGCAATAAAGAAATTGCTCCTGAGTTGTTCCAAGATATGAAGCATGAAGGGGAGAGTGTTTGGCTGTAAACCCTATACAGCCCCTCTTCTGCTGCGCTCAATTAATGGCATCCCAAATCCTGAGAGTCATCTGAGACTCCTCAGATATACACCCTGGAAATCCCACCTATACCCACCCCCACCCCGGGTGACCAGTCACCAAGTCTTACAAATTCTGCTCCCTAAAGCTGTGTTGTATTTGATTCTCCACTCACTCTGCTCCCTCTGTCTGATTTCTATCTTTTGTCATCTTCTGCCTGGATTCCTGAGATACATTCCCAACTGATCTTTCTGGATCTTCCAGTTTTGTCCTTCTCGAATACACCTTTTAAAACCATAGCTACAATAATCCCAGTTATACCTTCTCACTTCCAGCTTAAAATCTCTCAGTGGCTTCCAGTGGCCTGCTAGAGAGCCAGAACCAAACTTCCGAGCATAGCACTCAGGGCCCTCTGTCATCTGGACACAACCTCACTCTCCACCCTCTTTTTCCAGAATGTCACCTTGTAGAGTTTCTCAGTGTCTGACTGGTGGTAGTTCCATGTCCCAGTCGTGCTGTTACTCATGCCCAGGCCTTTGCTCAAGCTCTTCACCCTGCCCAGGATGTGTCTTTCATATGTTTCACCTGAGTGACTAACCCATTTACCAAGACTCAGCTCGGGTGTCTGCTCCTTGCCAAGAAGGACACCTTTCCAGAACACCCACACTGGCATAGCCGCCATCCTCTGTATCCTCGCATCTTGGTATACGCACTTAGCCCTGGTATTTTTATATTAACTTTTCTATGTTTTATCTCCCACTGTGTCCTAAGCTCCTCAAAAATAGTCTCTGTGTCACATCCACCTTAGTAATCCCAGCATTGAGCTCTGGCACTCTGAATGTGTTAGTTATGCTGTGAAAGTAAAACTGGATGAATAGTAGGCACATGCAGGGAAATTCTGAGTTTAATGTAATGAGAGAGAGAGAGAGAGAGAGAGAGAGAGAGAGAGAGAGAGAGAGAGAGAGGGCGTGCACAATATTTCAGGATTAGTCTACCAAGCTATGTGAATGTGAATTAGAAGACGATAGAAGCAGAGTGATTTCTGTTGCAATGATTTACTGAAATCCCTTTTAACTCCATAATTCTTGATTGAAGATGGGGACTGTGTGTTAATCATCTGTGAGCTCTGGTGCTGAGCCCAGCTTGGAGTGGGGTATCTGAAATGAAATGAATGTCTTTAATATACATGCAGATACATGATATAGATAATAGATAGAGTGGTTGGTTGGTTGATTGATTTCAGAAAGTTTTATTTTTGCATTTGAAAACCTAGCTTCCTAACAGCTTAGGGGAGCCATTTTTAAGGTCCTTCATGCACTGTTCACTATCTGTTATTCTCCCAAATTAAGATAGCTTTTGTATGTGGGCAGGTGGAATATTTTTACCCAGGAGATACAGGCTGCTAATGGCCACACAATTCTAGCAGGGCTATAGGTATGTATGTGACAGCCCAGCCACAAGTAATTATTTCTCCACGAAGACTCCCTTGGAGAGTCACCCACTGAGAAGTACCTCTCTAGCCTATAAGACACCAAGTATTGGGTCCTACTTCTAGTAAATACTCCTTTCAAGTAGCCAAGAGAAGTTTGCCTGTATCTTCCTACCAATGACTGCTGTTCACTGTATCACTGTCCCGTGTCTTGCTTAGTAATTGCTTTCTTGCTCCAGTACATCCTTCTGATGCATTGCACTTGGAGCAGCAGCAGTGTGCAAAGGTTTGCATCCCCCCCCACCTTTTTTTTAAGGTAATAGGCTAAAGAGCATATTACTAGCTTTGCATTCATACATTCTGACCAGATACCAATATATAATAGTATTAGTAATGCCATTTTAAAATAAATTGTAATTCATAATTTCACTCTATTACTTAAGAAATCCTTCATGAGCAGTGCTCTTTTATGGACTGTAATCCAAGTTATAATATAATTTTTATAGCACTCACAGACTTCTCTCATTTTCTTTTTTCCTTCAGGAAGGTGGACCATCTCACATGTATGAGCTTTCTTTAGGAGTTTTGCTTTTGCCATTCTCCCCTTCTTCCCCTCTTCCCCTATTCCTTTTTTTAACTTTCATCATCATAACCTAGAAATGCAATGGGTACTGTGGCCACGTACAGTGGCTCATGCCTGTAATCCCAGTACTTTGGGAGGCCGAGGCGGGCAGATCATGAGGTCAGGAGATCGAGACCATCCTGGCTAACATGGTGAAACCCCGTCTCAACTGAAAATATAAAAAATTAGCCCGGTGTGGTGGCAGGCACCTGTAGTCCCAGTTACTCAGGAGGCTGAGGCAGGAGAATCGCTTGAACCTGGGAAGTGGAGGTTGCAGTGAGCTGAGATCACATCACTGCGCCCCAGCCTGGATGATAGAGTGAGACTGTCCCAAAACGAAAACAAAAACAAAAACAAAATCTTAACCAACACAGATAATTTAGAAGGAAGATGTCCACTCCGCTTAGCTCACCCCACCCCTAGCCTTACAACTTTTGAGTCTTTACACACAGGGAGGAGAAAAACTAAATCAGACCCATTTGGCTTCTAAAATTGTAGTACTTGAAACTCAAATTTTTAGAATGAAATGGTTTTTACATTTATGCTGTTTTAATTCATCAAATTGGTATGGGAAACTAGGATTTGGTCCTATTCCTGGAAAGTGTACAACACAACAGAGCAAAACATGTGCAAAGCAGGCTAAATTAGCAGATAAGAGAACCCGTGCATGTTGAAAACTACAATTGAGTGTTTTCAGTATAAGGGAAACCACTTCATAGATCAATGGAAAACTTTAGAGTTTAAAAGAAAACATAGAATGAAAGTGAACGTTTCTTCTTTTAGCAACCCAATTTTATTTTATATATCTCATTTATGTATTTATTTTATCAAATATCATGGGAATTCCTAACATTTGCACAGTACTTTATAGTTTATAAGTGCTTTTCACTAAGTTGTTTCACTTGATAATAGACCAGGCATTCAAATTAAATAGAAATATTTCTCCTTTTAGCACTGTGGTGACCTTTGTAGATTTTTTTTTATGTTGTACCTTTTATGTTTTTCAGGTTCTTCAGTTGATTTAAAAGGACTGTGTTAAAACGAAAGAAAAAGCAGTTCAGTCTTTGGGAGAGCTGCCTCCTTGTTGACTGCTGCAAATGCCTGGAATTCATTTATGACGGAATAGATCTGGAAAAGTCCAAGCATGTCTTCTAGAGTGGTGTAGCCCTGTGCTGCCTCCAGTGAAGAGTCTCTTGGTGTTGACTTCGTGCTTCTGGAGGGACCATGGCAACCTCCAGAGGGGCCTCCCGGTGTCCTCGGGATATCGCCAATGTGATGCAGAGGTTGCAAGGTAAGGGGAAGAAATTTCAGGGTTAAAAAAATTCAAATACCGTCTTAACCCACAATCAGTTAAATTTTGTTTGGGGTTTTACTCAATTTCATGGAACTATAGCCTAGAATGGGATGGATGTCTTTTATTCCAGTGTTTTCAAACAGGGTCATGCTGTCTTCAGATGCTATCTTCATTATATAGAAGGAAAAGATAAAAATACAGCTTTTTTTATTTTTATTTTTTGTAATTTTGTGTCTGCATTAGCATGTCTTACATGTTATTCATTGTCCAGTTGGGAATTAAGAGTTATTGCCAAATGTACTGCTGCTGTCATTCAATAATACCAGTGACAATACATTCCCCAATTGTCTTGATAGATTACAGACAAGTTGTGGACATATAACTATATGCTATTGTCAAATAAGCCAGTGGCATTTCCCAACTAGAAGACCCTTGGATATTTAGAAATATATATATATATTTTTTTT
>NW_016811371.1:234335-249403 GCF_001698545.2 Rhinopithecus bieti
GCAGTGGTTCGATCTCAGCCCACTGCAACCTCTGCCTCCCAGGTTCAAGGAATTCTCCCGCCTCAGCCTCCCGAGTAGCTGGGATTACAGGCACCTGCCACCACTCCCAGCTAATATTTGTATTTTTAGTAGAGACGGGGTTTCTCCATGTTGCCTAGACTGGTCTCAAACTCCTGGGCTCAAGCGATCCACCCGCCTCGGCCTCCCAAAGTGCCGGGATTATAGGCATGAGCCGCTGTGCCTGGCCAGAATAGTCTTAAGGGCTGTGATGGGAGAAGTACAGGGACTGGTACCCCTCACTCCCTCACTCCCACCTTCCAGACCTGACGCCTTTAACCTACTTCAGGAAAATCTCTAAGGATGAAAATTCTTTGGCCACCTAGATTGTCTTGAAGATCAACCTACTTGGGCTCTCAGCAGACAAAAAAGATGAGTATAGTATCTGTGTTCTGGGAGGGGGCTTGATTTGGGCCCTGGTGTGCAGTTATCAACGTCCACATCCTTGTCTCTGGCAGGAGCGGAGCAGCGAACAGAATCCGTCATTCACCGGGCCCTCTACTATGACTTGATCAGCAGCCCAGACATCCATGGCACCTACAAGGAGCTCCTTGGCACGGTCACTGCCCCCCAGAAGAACCTCAAGAGTGCCTCCCGGATCATCTTTGAGAAGAGTGAGTCACCTTTCCGGCCTGAGCTGCCTGAGGCATGTGGGCTCCATGCTGCAGACTGGGGGTTCTTTCTTTCTTTTTTTTGAGATGGAGTCTCGCTCAGTCGCCCAGGCTGGAGTGCGGTGGAGCGATCTCGGCTCACTGAAAGCTCTGCCTCCCGGGTTCACGCCGTTCTCCTGCCACAGCCTCCCGAGTAGCTGGGACTACAGGCGCCCGCCACCACGCCTGGCTAATTTTTTGTATTTTTAGTAGAGACGGGGTTTCATCGTGTTAGCCAGGATGGTGTCGATCTCCTGACCTCGTGATCCGCCCGCCTCGGCCTCCCGAAGTCCTGGGATTACAGGCGCTCGGCCGACATTTAGAAACTTTTTAAGAAAAATGAGGCAAAAGAGGCCCAAAGAGATGAAGCGATGTGATGAGATGAATGGTTCGTGGCAGGGTACAGACTAGTCCTGTATCCCTCAGTGGTGCTCTTCTCTGCTTTGGATTTTCTTTTTAAGATGGAATTTTGCTCTGTCTTCCAGGCTGGAGTGCAGTGGCGCTATCTCGGCTCACTCCAACCTCCGCCTCCCTGTTCAAGTGATTCTCCTGCCTCAGCCTCCTGAGTAGCTGGGATTACAGGCATGCGCCACCATGCCCGGCTAATTTTTGTTTTTTTAGTAGAGACAGGGTTTCACCATGTTGGCCAGGCTGGCCTCAAACTCCTGACCTCAGGTGATCTGCCTGCCTCAGCCTCCCACAGTGCGGGATTACAGGCATAAGCCACCATGCCCAGCTGCTCTTCTCTGCTTTCTAGAAGAGAACTAACAGGGAAATACTATAGAAACTCATAGGTGAACAGATTCTAATTGTCAATTTTCTTTACATTTGTGTTTCAATATTCCTTGAAACACATATAATTATCACCTGTAGTTATCTAAAAATATTTTTTCTTTGTCATAATCCCAATGATATATTCATTGCTTCATTGTCAGAATTCTAATGATATATTCAATGTCATAAGCCCAGCCTTCAAATGAATGGTTTTAAGGTATAAAAATACCCCCATTTAGAAGAGTTTTGTGCTGGTCTTTGCTAAGAGAGCTTAAAAATAATGTTATAGCTTGACTTTTAGGTTTTCTAGTATCTCCAACAAATGATCATTGTGGTTTCGCACAGTATCAGTGATATTAATTTGTCACAGACCCACTTTCTTTGCTTACAATGTATTTGCTGTGCAGAGCAGTGATTTCCAGTTAAGCATTCTTGACCTTCAGATACATACCAGGCTCTTAAATCTGGATATTCATGACCCAGAATGTGCTCACAGCTATAGAAAATCAGGATATTGGTGGAACTAGGAGTTTCTCCATGTCTGTCCAGAGACCACCAACTTGATTGACAGCTTCTGTCTTCAAGTGACCTCCCTACTAATGTTTGTCTGCCTGGACTGGTTTGTGATGCTTCAGTGTAAGTGGAATGTGTTTCCTATTTCTTGCTGACCAATCCCTCATGTCATGCCAGAAAGAGCCTTGTTAGATAAAAGATCCTTGCTGAATTGGGTCTAGATCTTTTCCATGGGCTGAAAATTTCTCTGCTTGGGTCTGCCCAGCACCCAAGGTTCTCAGATTTCAGTTGTACATTGTCACCTGGGTAGATGCAATGCTGAATTTGAGTTCCATTCCACTGTCTATGTTTTTCTTGGCTGTTTGTCTGAGGGTAAATTAGTGAACCATTTTGTGCCTCAATGACATCGTCTATGAAATGATGGAAAGGAAGCCTGTGAATCCCTTACAAAAGTGTGGGGAAGATAATAAGGTAATAAAGCAGATTTTCCTTTGAGTATATTAGATGTGAACATTCTCTGCATGACATACATGTTGACCATAAGTGAAAGTTGCAAACAGCAAATTTGAATAAACTCAATCAGAATCAGACTGTGTTCCTACAAACACTCTACTCTTCATTCTGATATTAGTTTGAGTGGAAGTCGTTTTATTAAGATAATTGGATTGGGTGAGAGGAAAGTGAAGAGTATGGATAATTTGATGTTGTGTTTTATTATGTTTTTATAGTAGATTTAGTTTTGCTTCAGAAATCTGTGGCGTGGATGAAAGAGCTGGAGCCTCCCACCCTGTCACACACTAGGCCTGTGGCAGTGGATGCCTTATTTAACATCTATGTGTCTAGGTGCCCCATTTGCAAAATGTGGATTGCTCCCATCTGCTTAGCCCCTCTCAGAATTGTTGTGAAGCTCGATGAGATAATTTACTAAAGGAGCTTTAAAAATTATAAATTCTGTGATATGGTGAGTCATTCAAATAGTCATGGAAGAAAACTAGATGAGAAGGCACAGCCTGATAATTTGTTGCAATTTTTTCCTGCAAATTTTCTAACTATCCAGATTTTGAAGGAATGTTAATTGTTTTGTATACTCTGTGCTGTATAAAACTAGTAATTTTATTACATAATGAAGTAACTATACTTATTGCATTAATTAGCTTTCCTTTCTATAAAAGAGAGAGTTATAAGGTGGCATAAAGGTACCTGACAAAGTTAGAAGAGTAAGCCTTAAAATTCAGAAGACAAAACTCCTGAGCATAAGATACTTATCACCAGCCTTTGGTATCAATTACTTCATGTCTATAGGTTATGTTGGCTACAAAATGTAAAGTCTGTACTGCTACAAAATATGACACATCTAGCCTGCATCAAAGGAAACTGAGTGAAATGGCAGGAAGTGAAAGTGATCTGGTGAGTGTGTCTTAAATTGATCAGCTGGATTAATTCTGCTGATTCAGTTGGTGGCGTGCAGGTCTCTTGCTCTCAGTTGTCACTGTGCATATTTACTACTGCTTTAAGTCCAAAGAGGGGCCAATCTCCACAGAAAGACCCCTGTCAAGGGTATTTAGTAACGCTGCTTACCTGCTGGAACCTCCAAACAAGTGCCCAAGATCCTAATAAATGGAGGGCTGGTGTTATTGCCCAGATAATGAAGACAAATTTGAAGAAAAGTAAATTTCCATTAGCGTAAACAGAACCAGAGTTGCTAATTTTCAAAGTTTAAATTCATAAGAACATTCTCCTAGAATCCTTTTTCTTTGTCTAGATATATATAATGAGTAACTAATGTGTTTGGGTTCCCCCCCCCCCATTTTTGGGTTTCATTGTCATTTCAGACCTGTGCATAACTAATAAAGAGCATGGAGCTTTGAATAATGGCAACTTGGCATTACTCCCTTGCTTATTTAGCTTACACCCATAATTGCTGACTATTTTTCCTGCTTTTAGTTTTTATTTCTAGGACTAGGAAATTAAAGCACACACAGCGACTGCTACATAATTTAGCTGCAACAGTAACCGTTCAATATTTCACCTTTGCCAATATTTGTGCTTGTTTGAGTATAATGTTTTAGGCTGGGATACTGAATTATGGATGAGCAGTCAGACTGCAATGCGGAGTTTCATTTGCTTTTAAGAATAATGAATGTTTCTGGAACTTTAATCAATTTAAATATAACCTTAAAAGCAAATACAGGACAATAGTATAATAAAGGAGTATTAAAACTTTAAATGCACATAATTAGTATATATATTTTCTGCATTTCAAGACTAAAAGGGATCCATTTAACAAGTGGCTTATGGAGTCACTTAGTTTATAGTCACAACTAAATAAATGGCTGAACTCTTCAGATTATACACTTCTTTTAGATAGTGACAACATTTTAAGGCTTTTGTAATCTTTCATAGTTACTTAAAAGAACTTGTTGGCTGACTTGTATTAACTACATTTTAAATGTGAACATACTATATTAAACCTTATGTTTTTAAAATGAACATCTCAGTGTTGGTTATTGTAGGATGGGGTGACATCAATGCAATCTTATAGAACAAGTGATAAATGCCAGAAAACATTAAAATGTGCATGCTTAGGTGTTGTATATACAAAAAAATTAATAGGAGAGTAGGATTATTTACTGCAAGGACAAATTTTGATTTTTAAACCTTCTGAATAGATTCAAAGAGAAACAAACAAACAAAAAAGGATAAGCATTTACCCTTGGAGATGCAGCTATGAAATTTGCTAATTGTTCAGTATAAGGTAATCACAATCTCCTCTTGAAAATTTTTTATGAGTAATAAAAACCTTAAACCTTTTTTTTTAAGTATAATATTTCCTATAAGTTCATTACACAAAAGAAAACTTCAGACTGACAGAAAGTATACTGAAAAGGAGAATGAAATAATAATGAATAATTGATGAAAATGTAACTTTCTTTTAATTTAGCATCATTGGCTATGATCATAGTTTGGGAAATAAAAGCTTGGCATTTTGTGAAGATTGTAACATTTTATAATGCTTTGATTAATTTTTATACTTATGATTGTTGGCCGCGTGTATATCTTCTTCTTTCGAAAAGTACCTGTTCATGTTCTTTGCCCACTTTTTAATGGCGTTGTGATTTTTTTCTTGTAAATTTAAGTTCCTTATAGATGCTGGATATTAGACCTTTGTCAGTTGCATAGTTTGCAAAAATTTTCTCCCATTCTGTAGGTTGTCTGTTCACTGTGATGAGTTTCTTTTGCTGTGTAGAAGCTCTTTAGTTTAATTATATCCCATTTGTCAATTTTTGCTTCTGTTGCAGTTGCTTTTGGTGTCTTCATCATGAAATCTTTTTTCCTGTGTCCTGAGTGGTATTGCCCAGCTTGTCTTCTGGGGTTTTTTATAGTTTTGTGTTTTACATTTCAGTCTTTAATACATCTTAAGTTAATTTTTATATATGGTGTTAAGGAAGAGGTCCAGTTTCAGTCTTCTGCATATGGCTAGCCAGTTATTCCAGCATCATTTATTGAATAGTGAAGACTTTCCCCATTGCTTGTTTTTGTTAGGTTTGTCAAAGATCAGATGGTTGTTGCTATGTGGTCTTATTTCTGGGTTCTCTGTTCTGTTTCATTGATCTATGTATCTGTTTTTCTACCAGTACTATGCTGTTTTGGTTACCGTAGCCCTGTAGTATAGTTTGAAGTTGGGTAGCATGATGCTTCCACCTTTGTTCTTTTTACTTAGGATTGCCTTGGCTTTCCTATGAAAAAAAGTTCAACATCACTGATGATTAGAGACATGCCAACCAAAGCCAAAACTATCTCACAACAGTCAGAATGGCTCTCACTAGAAAGCCAAAAAAAAAAAGAAAAATAACTGATATTGGCGAGCTTGTGGAGAAAAAGGAATGCTTATATGCTGCTGGTGGGAGTGTAAATTAGTTCAACCTTTGTGGAGGACAGTGTGGTGATTCCCCAAAGACTTAAAGACAAAAATGTCATTCAACCCAGCAATCCTATTACTGGGTATATACCCAAAGGAATACAAATCATTCTATTATAAAGAAACATGCACTCAGATGTTCATTGCAGCACTACTCAGCATAGTAAATACATTGCATCAATCTAAATGCCCATCAATGGTAGAATGCATAAAAAATGTGGTACATATATGCCTTGGAATACTATGCGGCCATAAAAAGAACATCATGTTTTTTGCAGGGACATGGATGGAGCTAGAGGTCATTATCCTTAGCAAACTGATACAGGAACAGAACACCAAATACTATATGTTCTCACTTATAAGTGGGAGCTACATGATGAGAACACATGGACACATAGAGGGTAACAACAGACACTGTGGCCCATTGGAAGATGGAGGCTAGGAGGAGGGAGAGGATCAGGAAAAATAACTAATAAGTACTATGTTTGATATCTGGATGATGAAATAATCTGTACAACAAACCTCCATGACACAAATTTACCCGTGTAACATACCTGCATATGTACCCCTAAACTTAAAAGTCAAAAAAACTTCATACTTTATTACTCTAACTTAATGACTCTTCTTATTAAAACACAAAACAGTGTCAAAAACTCATTTATTATATTTAGGCTGAAATCCCTTTGGGTTTAATCTCTCTTTTCCCACATAAATGTCGTGTAAAATTATCTCAAATTTAAGTATGATACAATACAGTGATCATTTCTTTATGTTTTGGAACGTCATAGTTAAATACATTTTTGATAAATGAATAAATCATTATGCCTAACTTAATGAACTGAAGATAAAATTGGTCAAGGCAATGAACCAATTACACCAATTAAATTGGGTCCTGCTTTACCTGCCCTCTTTTTGAAGAATGTATATCTGAATTTTGGTTTTAATCAAGAGTGGTTTTTTACTATAAAATCAGTTTAAAGATACACATCTTGCCTGAATGAGTGATGTGTTTGTTGTTTTTGTAAACACAATGTTTTAAGCACATTTTCCTTTTAAATGGTATATTACTTGTTCACATTACTTTTATTAATAAATTTATGAAGTCTTTACATTTGTGTAGTGCTTGGTCCTCTAAGCCTCTCTGTTTGCAAACCTATTTTGTCCATTGTGCTTTATGGAGAAAGTGCTTCAGGCCTTCAGGGTCTTCAGTGACCTATAAAAAATATTGTCTCTCAAATAGAAAAGAAAACTGTTAAAAAAAAAAAAAAAAAGCAAAGGTTTATAAATGCTAAATTATGGCAAGCAGTCAAATGTAAATCAAATCAATTCAAAAATTATATATGTGTCAATATATTTTATATGGCATGTAAGTACACTTTATTGCACCTTTGATATAGTGTGTGGCAGGCCTCTAAAAGTAAGAGTGTCTAAGGCCTACAAATAAAACATAAAGTATCCCTCTATATCATATTGCCTCCATATGAGTTTTTGTGAACATATTACCTTAATTTTGTTACTCTTACGATGTAACATTAAACACATATACCAAAATTACTTCTTTGACCTCCCTGTGGAATTCCTAACTTCTTTGGCTCAGATTTCATATTCTAAGTCCACTTTAACTGTAACAGCTCTTTTTCCTCTAGCTCCCCTATATATCCACCTATGTCAGCCAAGTGTCACTACTTTCCATGCTCAGAAGATATCCTGACTCTTTCATCTCCTTCTGGGGCACCTTCTGGAATGAACTCAAGTCACAGTTCCTAAAACCTGACTTATCTTCAAGGCCTAACTTCAATGCAACCTCCTCCGCAAAGGCTTTATTGCCAATACAATCAGAAATTTCCTCTCCTTCCTCTAAACCCCTCTAGCTCTTTATAGCACAATATGACAATTATCTCGTGTTGCTTGTATTGGGTTGCACATATGTATCTAACCTATTCACCCAGAATATAAAAACCTTGAGGACAGGAATTGGGTCAGACTCACATCAGTGACCTACACATTGTCTAGCATAGTGCATTTCATCATATGGACACTTCATAAGTATTTGTTCAGTGCATATAATATAAATAGTTAATATTATATTGATTTTCAATGGGGGAAGCTGGGAGTCCAGAACAGAGGTTATTTTTGACAAATCAAGAGACAGATGATGGCTTGAACGGTGGATGGGGAGAGAGGTGGTAACATTCTGGATATATTTTGAAGGTAAGATTAAAACAGTGTGTTGATGGATTAGGTTTGCTGTATAAGAGAAAAAATTAAAGTTGGTCTGCTCACTTTTAGTTTTGAAATAAAGAAAAACCATTATGGGGAACAGCATTGAGGAGGAAAACTGAGAGCTTATTTTGGACACGTTACATTTTAGATGCCTGGTAGACTTCCAGGAAAGGAGTTGAGTATATGTATGTAACTGTAGAGATCAGTGGAGGAGACACAGCAGGAGAAAACATTTGGACGTTGTCAGCACAGAGGTGGTGTTTAAAGCTGTGAGATTGGTTGGCACCACCCAGGGAGCCAGGACAGATAAGAAGAAAAGAGGTTTGTGAAATGGGGCACTCAACACTGAGGGAAGTGGGGAATGAGTAGAGTCCCATATATGAGACTAAGAAGCTGCAGCCTGTGTGGTAGGAAGAAAAAAGATAAAAGGAAGGAATCAAAGCCAAAGAAATAATGAGTTCAAGGAGGGAGGGATCAACTGTGTTAATGCTGTTAATTTTCTTTACATGTACATATTTCTACATGTTCATAATGTATAAAAAGATTATGTGTATTTTACATATAAGTATCAGGTCTGAGCAGATGTACGTGTGCCTGCCTATCGTTTAAAATCATTTCTGGAAAAATAAAGAATGGCTTTGTGCATTGCCCATAAGGAGGTTCAGGATGCTCGGAAATTCACTGGTTAAGAGCAATTCTTTATAAACTCGTTAAATATGATTCTATTCCTTATATAGAACCCATTTAGAAATAAGTCCTAAAGGTAAGACGTCTCTTCGTTCAGGCCCTCCCTCAATCGGCCTCCTGCTCTTGTGGAGTTGGGGACCGTGCTATGAGCTGACGATGACCCTTGTGAAATTCCTCCTCTCGGTACCATCTTGAACACTTGTGTGTGGCTGCCCCGCCTCTCAATGCCTTCTTTCCTTGGGCACCCCTCCCTTTAGACGTCTCCACTTGCACCCCTTGTCATTATTTCTCTAGATTTTTGCTATGTAACAAAACTAGTATTATTCCTGCTTGCGTTTTGGGGAAGATCTTTATGAAGTCAGAAATGTCTGTTTTCCTTGCTTTGGTCATTGTTTTATTACCTGTGCCAGGGCTCAGATTCCTTTTTTTTTTTTCTTTTTTTTTTGAGACGGAATCTTGCGCTGTCGCCCAGGCTGGAGTGCAGTGGCCGGATCTCGGCTCACTGCAAGCTCCGCCTGCCGGGTTCACGCCATTCTCCTGCCTCAGCCTTCCGAGTAGCTGGGACTACAGGCGCCCGCCACCTCGCCCGGCTAATTTTTTGTATTTTAGTAGAGATGGGGTTTCACCGTGTTAGCCAGGATGGTCTCGATCTCCTGACCCCGTGATCCGCCCGCCTCGGCCTCCCAAAGTGCTGGGACTACAGGCGTGAGCCATCGCGCCCTGCCCAGGGCTCAGATTCTTGAAAAGAAAAGAGAAAGTATGATGCTACAGGTGACTGGATTGTCTGAAACATTGTAAGTCTGGGATTTCCTCTCTATCAAAATCTGGATGGAACCCTCCCCAAAAGTAAGGCAACTGAATTGGGGAAATTGCATCTGCATTTGGAAAAACTCTATTAGCCACTGTGCTTGCTGGCTAGTATGTGACCCTGTCTAGGTTGAATCAGACCTGAGTCCTTGGGTTGGCCTCTGTAATAGGAGAGAAGACCACACTAGTGCCCATGACATTTAGAGTTCCATGAATGTATAATTTAAGGTAATATGTACTTATAAAGCGGGGAACCAGACTTTCAGTTTCTTGTGGCAAATCCCTCATATATCTTAAGAAACTTAGAAAAACAATTCACATCCCAGGTTATTATTATTCTCTTTTATATTCTTTCAGATTGGGGCTAATGAGGATATTGACACTTTTGTGTGTGTGTGTGTGTGTGTGTGTGTGATTCTCACACCTAAATACCTAGTTTCTGATCTTTGTATGACAGTCTGTAGTTTAATTCAGCAATTGCTAATCATAAGTATTCAGTGTTAATCATAAGTATTCAGTTAATCATAAGTAGTAATTTATTTTAAATAGTTGAGAATTTACTGTATAAGAATATATGCAACCTTTCTATAATGCTGAGGATAGCCAATGATAATTTTCTATTTGTGTCTTCTCAAATAAATACATGGAAACATCTCAAAGAAGTTGGTGACTGCCCCAGACAGATTCAGTATCAAATTATCCATGTGCAATTTTGAATTATTTTGATGTCGAGAAGTTTGTTAAGTATTTAACAAATGGTTTCTGTGGTAACTTATGTTCCTTTTCGTTTTTCATTGTTCACAATGACTCTTAGATTAAAAACAAACAATTCCTTCCTCTGCTGATATTAATCTTTCATATTTAGTAAACAGTGATCTCCACCCAGATTAAAAAAGTTATTTACCTAGAATTATGCAATTGCCTTCCATTGATTTGCTTCCTTTCTCCTCACATGTGTCACTGGTACTTTGAGTCCCTTTTATCTGCCTATTCTTTATTCTCCTGTTGACTTGTTTACTGACTTGGGAAGAATTTTGAGATTCTCAGAACCTATCTTGATGTTCTTTGTTGTTGTCATTGTTGTTATTCGTTGATGTTGTATCTGTTATATGTTGTTGTTGTTGTAAGTTAAGAGCCACTGTGTTCATCTTGCCAAGAATTACACTGATTCTATATTCATGGCCTGCCTTTTCAGCTTCTTCGCTCTTCTGGGGCTTCTCATGGATTATTTTCATTTTATCCAATTTTGGCTGATATGAGCATTCCTTGCTTTACTATTCAACAGAAAAAAGTGGAATTTTTACAGTACATCCAGAAACCTAGGAATTCAACTAGACCACATCCCAATGTTGTAATAAGACAGATCTTTAGAAACATAACTCCAGTTACATCCATTGTCTTTTTCCCTATTTAGAAGCTTGCAGGGACTCACTATAACCTTCCAGATAAACTCATTATGGCTGGAAGGGTGTTCATTGCCTGACTTCGATTAACCTTCCGTTCTTCATTTCTGTTCAGCCTCCATAAACCATGGGGTTGCAATCCCCTGAACAATTTCTAGATCCCTTTAAGCCAATCTCAATCGCATTTCCCTGCCTTACATGTTCTTTTTACCTTTTGCCTTTCTCAAGCTTCAAGACTCAGCTCAAATCCTGCATCCACTGTGAAGCCTTTCCTAATACCACCAGCCAGAGTGAGAGGATTCCTCGTTTGTACTCTACTTTGAACATGTTTCTGTTAAGGTGTTGACTGCATTAGTCTGTAAGGGTTTATGTAAGCATCTCTGTGCCCCATTAGTATATAAGAACCTTGAAAGTAGGCATCTTGTCTTATTCAACTTTGGATATCCAGCACTAAGCACAAGTAGGTACTCATGTTTTTTCAACTGACATTTAGCAGGTACTTAGTTTATTCAATCATACATTCATGCATTTAACAAATATTTGTTGGGCATCTACTGTGCTCAAGTCTTCTGAAAACAAATGTAAGAGTAACTTAAAGACTTTGTTTCCTCATGGAGCTGTGGTCTACAAGAGTGACATAATAATTGGGGAAATTTAAAAACTGAGTGGTAGATACTATGGGTATTTATTTAATGAATAGTTGAATAAATAAAACTTCCACAAAACAGACACATATAATTAAGGAAATTAACCAGGGTAGCAGACTACTGGATGGTCTAAATTATTTTCATGTCATCCTTTACTCTGCAGAAACCTCTTCCCTTTAAAAAGCGCAAGTCTCTATAGGCTGGTGTGGTTGTTTAGATGGGAAGGAACTTAGAGTTCATAATTTGCTGTTCTTATTTTGCAGATGAAATAACAGAGTTCTAGAGTGGTTAAGTGGCAAACCAAGTTCCTAAGTATATATTTGAGGGATTTCAGTCTCCGACAGAATTGAGGGGTAACTTAGTATTCATATATTCAAGCATATTCTTTCAAGATTGTTCTTTTGCATAGCTGTTAATGATCACATGATCATTATGGATAGGAGGCAAGATTGGCTACCTTATTTTCAGTACTCAGCACAAAATAAACAGTTATTAAGAGCAATTAATACACAGCAGGGCATAAAACTGTGTGCAAGACCCACCAGAGTGCAGGACCCTGTGCAACCACTCAGCTCACATACTATGAAGCTAGTCCTGGGAGGAGGTCAGAATTTGGAGGACTTGGGACCCTGAAGACTTTAGGGTCATTGCAGAAGAGGAATTAAGAGGTAGAAAAGTATGAAGAAGAATGGAAGCAAAACATCAAAGAGAGCCATTAGGTGTTTCAAATTGTATCTGGAATCAGTCTTGTAAAAGGGAGACTCTCTCATCCTCGTCTCAATGCTCCCTTGACCAGAATCAACACTAGCTCATTTTGTTGTTGTTGTTGTTTTGAGACAGGGTCTCACTCTGTCATCCAGGCTGGAGTGCAGTGGTGAGATCACAGCTCACTGCAGCCTCAACCTCCTGGGCTCAAGCAATCCTCCCACCTCAGCCTCCCAAGTAGCTGGGATGACAGGCATGTGTCACTATGCCTGGCTAATTTAAAAAAAAAAATTTATAGAGACAAGGTCTCACTATGTTGTGCAGGGTAGTCTTGAACTTCTGGCATCAAGCAGTCCTCCCACCTGGACCTCCCAAAGTGTTGGGATTACAGGCATAAGTGACCGTGCCCGGCCCAACACTAGCTCCTGAGCACTGTCAGGCAACCTCTCTATGGCTTACTTATGATGGGAGCCCACCCATCACTTACAACTTTATCTTCCTGGGTTCAAAATAACGTATTATAAGATGATTTCATGGTTATTTAATGAAGTGAAGCTTGCCTATACATTTCTTTACAAGGAAAGATCATTTTGAATATTAATTATTTCAGTATCAAGTTTCCCACCAAAAACATTTAGGTCATACTGAATAATCATGATGAGAAACTAGTAATCACTTTGCTTATTTCTGGATATATTCATGCTAATTATATGTCTTTAATTTCTCTGTTCCAACAATTAGTAGGAAATGTGATATATGGCATACAAAGACACTGGTGAAAATTTCTGTCTCTGGACTTTGTCTTATTCAGTGAAGATGTAAACAATTCCTAAAGAGTGCTTTGCCCTTGTGTCTGTAAAAGTCAAAAGGTGTGAAAACACTTTGTTGAGACAGAATTGTCAAACTCTTGAGTAAGAGTCAGATATTCTGACATCATTTTGTGTTCTAATGGTATGACATTTCTTTCAGTATATAATTATTATAGGTAAACACCTATGCATAATTAATGAATTTAATAACAAATTAATATAAAGGATGTTTTAATCAGACTGGAAATGCATGTGTACAAATAATACTCTAACAACTTTCATTTGATTTTATGTTTTTGTTTCTTATGAAATATGTCTCAACTGTGTGATAAAATGGCTCCTTCTCAAAATAACTCTTACCACCATAATAATAATCAAATAAGGAATGTTATTTCTGATATATTTGAAAGTTTTGTATATTTTCTTCTTATGTTACTTTGTCCTTTAAAAAAATAGTTTCACGACAACATTGAGTCTTGAAATCATCTTTATGCATTTAGTATGATGATAACAATAGTTGTATAAAACTCCATTAAGTATTTATAAATATGTGGAAGATGGCTAGTAATATTAAATATCCTACTTTGGCAATTTAACATTACCAATACAATGATCTGCATTTTTTTAAAAGTAAACGTCACTAGCAGGAATAGATCTGCATTTTAAAATAGTTTCCTAGGTGACACTTAATGGTTGAAATGTTGTGATCTTGAAAGAGTTATAAAATTTCATAATTTTTGATGGAAAAAACTTTCTTTTTTATTATACTTTAAGTTTTAGGGTACATGTGCACAGCGTGCAGGTTTGATGCATAGGTATACATGTGCCATGTTGGTCTGCTGCACCCATCAACTCCTCATTTACATTAGGTATTTATCCTAATGCTATCCTTCCCCAGCGCCCTAGACAGGCCCGGGTATGTGATGGACCCCCCCATCACCCGCTGTCTCCAAGTGTTCTCATTGTTCAGTTCCCACCTGTGAGTGAGAACATGTGGTGTTTAGTTTTCTGTCTTTGTGATAGTTTGAGAATGAATGATGTTTTCCAGCTTCATCCATGCCCCTGCAAGGGACATGAACTCCTCTTTTTTATGGCAGGATAGTATTCCATGGTGTATGTGAGCCACATTTTCTTTATCCAGTCTATCATTGATGGACTTTTGGGTTTGTTCCAAGTCTTTGCTATTGTGAATAGTGCTGTCATAAACATACATGTGCATGTGTCTTTATGGTAGCATGATTTATAATCCTTTGGGTATATACCCAGTAATGGGATTGCTGGGTCAAATAGTATTTCTAGTTCTAGATCTTTGAGGAATCGCCACATTGTCTTCCACAATGGTTGAACTAATTTACACTCCCAACAGTGTAAAAGCATTCCTACTTCTCCACACCCTCTCCAGCATCTGTTGTTTCCTGACTTTTTAATGATCACCATTATAACTGGCGTGAGATGGTATCTCATTGTGGTTTTGATTTGCGTTTCTCTAATGACCAGTGATGATGAGCATTTTTTCTTGTGTCTGTTGCCTGTATAAATGTCTTCTTTTGAAAAGTGTCTGTTCATATCCTTTGCCCACTTTTTGATGGGGTTGTTTTTTTCTTGTAAATTTGAGTTCTTTGTAGATTCTGAATATTAGCCCTTTGTCAGATGGATAGATTGCAAAAATTTTCTCCCATTCTGTAGGTTGCCTGTTCACTCTGATGGTAGTTTCTTTTGCCGTGCAGAAGTTCTTTAGTTTAATTAGATCCCATTTCTCTATTTTGGCTTTTGTTGCCATTGCTTTTGGTATTTTAGTCATGAAGTCCTTGCCCATGCCTATGTCCTGAATGGTATTGCCTAGGTTTTCTTCTAGGGTTTCTATGGTTTTAGGT
>NW_016811371.1:251858-300676 GCF_001698545.2 Rhinopithecus bieti
TTTTTTTTGCTTTCCATTTGCTTGGTAGATCTTCCTTCGTCCCTTTATTTTGAGCCTATGTGTGTCTCTGCACGTGAGATGGGTCTCCCGAATGCAGCACACTGATGGGTCTTGACTCTTTATCCAATTTGCCAGTGTATATCTTTTAATTGAGGCATTTAGACCATTTACATTTAAGGTTAATATTGTTATGTGTGAATTTGATCCTGTCATTATGATGTTAGGTGGTTATTTTGCCCATTAATTGATGCAGTTTCTTCATAGCATCAATGGCCTTTACAATTTGGCATGTTTTTACAGTGGCTGGTAACGATTGTTTCTTTCCATGTTTAGTGCTTCCTTCATGAGTTCTTGTAAGGCAGTACTAGTGGTGACAAAAATCTCTCAGCGTTTGCTTGTCTGTAAAGGATTTTATTTCTCTTTCATTTATGAAGCTTAGTTTGTCTGGATATGAAATTCTGGGTTAAAAATTCTTTTCTTTAACAATGTTGAATATTGGCCCCCACTCTCTTCTGGCTCATTGGGTTTCTGCCGAGAGATCTTGGTAGTCTGATGGGCTGGTAGTCTGATGGGCTTCTCTTTATGGGTAGCTCGACCTTTCTCTCTGGCTGCACTTAACATTTTTCCTTCATTTCAACCTTGGTAAATTTGACAATTGTGTGTCTTGGGGCTGCTCTTCTCCAGGAGTATCTTTTTGGTGTTCTCTGTATTTCCTGTATTTGAATGTTGGCCTGCCTTGCTAGGTTGAGGAAGTTCTCCTGGATAATATCCTGAAGAGTGTTTTCCAACTTGGTTCCATTCTCCCCATCACTTTCAGGTATACCAATCAAACGTAGATTTGGTCTTATCACATAGTCCCCTATTTTTGTAGGCTTTGCTCATTTCTTTTTACTCTTTTCTCTAACCTTGTCTTCTCACTTAATTTCATTAATTTGATCTTCAATCACTGATACCCTTTCTTCCACTTGAGTGAATCAGCTATTGAAGCTTGTGCATGCATCATGAAGTTCTCATGCCATGGTTTTCAGCTCCATCAGGTCATTTAAAGTCTTCCAAATAGTGTTTGTTCTAGTTAGCCATTCGTCTAACCTTTTTTCAAGGTTTTTAGCTTCCTCGTGATGGGTTTGAACATGCTCCTTTAGCTCGGAGAAGTTTGTTATTACCTACTTTCTGAAGCCTACTTCTGTCAGCTTGTCAAAGTCATTCTCCTTCCAGTGTTGTTCCATTGCTGGTGAGGAGCTGTGATCCTTTGGAGGAGAAGAGGTGCTCTGGTTTTAGAATTTTCAGCTTTTCTGCTCTGGTTTCTCCCCATCTTTGTGGTTTTATCTACTTTTGGTTTTTGATGTTGGTGACCTACAGATGGGGTTTTGGTGTAGATGTCCTTTTTGTTGATGTTGATGCTATTCCTTTCTGTTTGTTAGTTTTCCTTCTAACAGTCAGGTCCCTCAGCTGCAGATCTGTTGGAGTTTGCTGGAGGTCCACTCCAGACCCTATTTGCTTGGGCATCACCAGTGGAGGCTGCAGAACAGCAAATATTGCAGAACAGAAAATATTGCTGCCTGATCCTTCCTCTGGAAGCTTCGTCCCAGTGGGGCACCTACCTATATGAGGTGTCTGTCGGCCCCTATTAGGGGTGTCTCCCAGTTAGGCTACATGGGGGTCAGGGACCCACTTGAGGAGACAGTCTGTCCTTTCTCAGAGCTCAAATGCCATGCTGGGAGAACCACTGCTCTTTTCAGAGCTGTCAGACAGGGACGTTTAAGTCTGCAGAAGCTGTCTGCTACCTTTTGTTCAGCTATGCCCTGCCCACAGAGGTGGAGTGTATAGAGGCAGTAAGTCTTGCTGACCTGCATGGGCTCTTCCCAGTTTGAGCTTCCCTGCCATTTTGTTTACTTACTTAAGCCTCAGCAATGGAGGACGCCCCTCCCCCAGCCAGCTGCCACCTCCCAGTTCAATCTCATGCTGCTGTGCTAGCAGTGAGCAAGGCTCCGTGGGCGTAGGACCTGCTAAGCCAGGCACAGGAGAGAATCTCCTTGTCTGCTGGTTGCTAAGACCTTGGGAAAAGCACAGTATTTGGGCATAAGTGTCCTGTTTTTCCAGGTACAGTCTGTCATGGCTTCCCTTGGCTAGGAAAGGGAAATCCCCTGACCCCTTGTGCTTCCTGGGTGAGGTGACGCCTGCTCTGCTTCATCAGCTTGCCCCCCATAGGCTGCACCCACTGTCCAACCAGTTCCAATGAGATGAATCAGGTACCTCAGTTAGAAATGCAGAAATCATCTGTCTTCTGTGTCAATCACGCTGGGAGCTGCAGACTGGAGCATTTCCTATTTGGCCATCTTGGAATGGGTCTGGAAAAATCTTTCAAAATCAGCTTGTCTAACTTTGATTTTTCTTTTTTTCTTTTCTTTTTTTTTTTTTTTTTTTTTGTGACAGAGTCTCACTCTGTCACACACTGGAGTGCAGAGGCATGATCTTGGCTCACTGCAACCTCTGCCTTCTGGATTCAAGTGATTCTTCTGCCTCAGCTTCCTGAGAAACTGGGACTACAGGTGTGTGCCACCACACCCAGCTAATTTTTGTATTTTTAGTAGAGATGAGGTTTCACCATGTTGGCCAGGATGATGATCTCCTGACCTTGTGATCTGCTTGCCTTGGCCTCCCAAATTGCTGGGATTATAAGCATGAGCCACCACACCCTGCCCTAACTCTGATTTTTAAAGACAAGTAACTGAGGTTCCTGAAGATGGACTGGTACAAAGTCATGCATTTAGTTAAGGCAAAATAGGACTGGATTCTAGAGTGTCTGACCCTGTCCAGAGTTACGAAATTGCAAGCATTTTCCCTTGTGAATAAAATTATATACTTCATTAAGAAACATGGCCTTTTTAGCTCTCTTCTGAGTTAAAAAGTGTGACTAATATTTAGTGTGTGCTTAATTTATATAAAATTATGAACACTGCATTTATCTGTAATTAGAGCACTTATTATAAATAGTTAGAGCTATTGAGGCCATAGCCAGTATCTTTTTCAACTTTGCAAAATGAGGTAAATAGTCACTAAATATTTACTGAATGGATATTAGTGAATTCACCTTGTCCATGGTGAAAAGAGAGAGAGAAAGAGAGAGAGAGAGGGAGAGAGAGCAAGAGAGTGCACATGCTTTAGTTCATCATTTTAGTGTTTTTTATTATTTATTTTTTATATTATTATTATTATTATTATTTTTTTTTTTTTTTTTTTTTTTTGAGTGACGGAGTCTCGCTCTGTCGCGGGCTGGAGTGCGTACCGGATCTCAGCTCGCTGCAAGCTCCGCTCCCGGGTTTACGCTATTCTCCTGCCTCAGCCTCCTGAGTGCTGGGACTACAGGCGCCCGCCACCTCGGCCCGGCTAGTTTTTTTATTTTTTAGTAGGACGGCGGTTTCACCGGTGTTAGCCAGGATGGTCTCGATCTCTGACCTCGTGTGATCCGCCCGTCTCGGCCTCCCAAAGTGCTGGGATTCAGAGCGTTGAGCCCGCGCCCGGGCTATTTATTTTTATTTTTATTTATTTTAAGTTCCAGGATGGACGTGCAGAATGTGCAAGTTTGTTACATAGGTTAACATGTGCCATGGTGGTCTGCTGCACCTATTAACCCTATCTAGGTTTCCCTCCCCTTGCCTCTCCCCTCAACAGGCCCCGTGGTATGTTGTTCTCTCCTGTGTCCATGTGTTTTCATTTTCAGCTCCCACTTATGAGTGACACAGGCAGTGTTTGGTTTTCTGTTCGTGTTAGTTTGCTGAGGATGATGGCTTCCAGCTTCTTCATATCCCTGCAAAGGGAATGATCTCATTCCTTTTTATGGCTGTATGGCATTCCCATGGGTGTAATGTACCACATTTTCTTTATCCAGTCTATCATTGGTGGGCATTTGGTTGTTTCTATGTCTTTGCTTATGTAAATAATGCTGCAGTAAACATATGTGTGCATAGTTCTTGATAATACAATGGATTTAGATTCCTTTGGTATTACCCAGTGATGGAATTGTTGGGTCAAATAGTATTTCTGGTTCTACATCCTTGACGGAATCAGCACACTGTCTTCCACAATGGTTGAACTAATTTACATCCCCCAACAGTGTTCCTATTTCTCCACAGCTTCACCAGCATCTATTGTTTCTTGACTTTTTAATAATACCATTTCTGACTGGCATGAGTAGTATCTCATTGTGGTTTTGGATTTGCATTCTCTTGATCCATGATGTTGGCCAACATATACAAAAAAAAAAAAAATCTAACATTCATTTTTTTTCTTGGTTGCTTCGGAAGGGCTGTTGCCAAACAGTTTCTGTTAGGACTTCTTACTCACTGTAGTCACATGAACTAGTAAATTTTAACTATCAGGCTATAGGTTAAAAAATAAGGACTACTCTGTGAAAACTTTGCCATATGATTGATTCATTTCTTTGCATTTGTCTGTCTCTTTTATTGGTAAAAGTGCCAGTCAGAGTTGGCAATTTAGTGATACTTTATTCCTAAGACACATATAAATTGAGCATCTCCTTGTGGACCCAGATACTGTTAAAGGTAAGATTCTAACTCTGGCAACTGACAGCTATGTCTAGCCTTCGGAACTGTAAAGTTATGGACCAGAATTGTAACCACAATTTTGCTGTTGCAGAATTTTGCAGCGAGGTGCTGGTTTATGTCTTCCTGGGCTAATGCCGGGTAGTCCCTGGTTCCTGTGTTCTTCTATGCTTCGTCTTCGCTTGGGAACCCTGGCCCTTCATTACTTTAATCCTCATGCCAGTTTTAGGGAACTAGGCCACAATATGACGAAATGCCCAATGAGATCCCCTTCTTGCCACACTAAAGCATGGGCCCACTGCGGTCCAGACAACAACGGTGGCTTTTTCTCTCCAGCACTGCCAAGCCCAGACGCGAACATGGAGGGTATTTAAACCACAGATGTGTCATGTTAACGCACTCTTCATTATCTAGGGGGAAACTGCCTCCGGTTTCATGTCCAAGACATTTAGGAAGAATAGTTGTTAATTATTACTTTCCTGAACTTAATATTTTAACTTTGCTTTGGGAAAGGTATTGAACCCACTTGAATAGGCATCTCTGCCCATTTTATTTAAAACCAAGCAATACTCTAATGAACACATACACATCCAAGAAAAGAAAAAAAGTACTTTTTTAAATTAGGCAAAAACCCCAAGCCTTATCACAAACTATTAAAGAGACTTTAAAGGATATGATTTAGAAAAGTAAAATTGTCTCTATTAAAGAAGCTTTCTGCCCAGAAGCTGTGTGTGGGAGTTTTAACCTGGAATTGGTTTTAATTGGCTCAAGTTATTGGAGCCTCAAAGATGAAGGCTGGTATCATGGAGTGGCTGATCAGCCTTTAAGTCAGGCCACCCGACTGAAACGCTCTATGCATTTCTTCTGGCAGGGTCGTTTTACAATTCATCCCATATTAACGTTGGAACTTTTATATGTTCGAAAGATAACTATTTCCTGTTATCCAAAATTAGCTTCTGGATGTGGGTCAATATTTGATGTGGAACATTAACATTCCCTTTACATCTCAAGGACAATCAGTACTTTGACAGACAAGGTAACTTTTGTTTCTGATTTAAGAGCAGGAAACATGATTCCATTTTTTATGTCTTCATTCCTGTTAGCTATTTAATAGTTTAAATAGAAATGTGTGGCCTAGAAAATACGAGATTTCATCGTTGCTTCTTTAGATTGAGAAATTAGTTCAATGGAAAACTTAGTAAATTTCTGTATTTTAAGCAAGTATTCTTTATAAAACTATAGTTATTTTTAGAATTCTATTGACATTAACCAAAAAATCTTTTCTTTCTTTTCTTTCTCTCTTCTCTCTCTCTTCTACCCCCCCCCCCCCCACCTTTCCTCTTTCTTTCTTTCTTTCAGATAGGGTCTTATTCTGTTTCAGTGCAGACTTGACCTCCTGGGCTCAAGTTATCCTCCTACCTCAGCCTCCTGAGTAGATGGGACTATAGGCACACACCACCACCCAGCTATTTTTTTTTATTTTTTTATTTTTTTGTAGAGACAGTGGGAAGGGGGCCTCACTATGTTTCCCAGACTGGTCTCAAACTTCTGTGCTCAAGTGATCCGCCTACCTTGACTTCCCAAAGTACTAGGACTATAGGTGTGAGCCACTGTGCCCAGCCCCCAAAAATTATGAGATAGGTTTCTAAAATTTTTTTCCAAAATTAAAAAAGCTGGGATGGACACAGTGGCTGATGCCTGTAATTCTAGCACTTTGGGTGGCCGGGGTGGGTGGATCGTTTAAGTCTAATTCTAATCGTTTAATTCAAGACCATCCTGGGCAACATGGCAAAACCTTATCTCTACGAGAAATAGAAAAATTAGCCAGGTGAGGTGGTGCACACCCTGTAATCCCAGCTATTTGGAAGGCTGAGGTGGGAGGATCATCTGAGCCCAGAGGTTGAGGCTGCGGTGAGCTGTGATTACACTACTGCACTCCAGCTTGGGTGACACTAGAGTGAGACCCTGTCTCACAAATAAATAAATAAATAAAGCTTAATTTCCTCAGATTATATAGTGGTGCAAGTTTCTTAAAATTCAACCAACATAGAACAGTATAAAGAATAAAGTGATAATCCCTTCCCGATACCACTACACACACACACACACACGCACATATCTATATATATATATATACACGAAAGATTAGAGACTTTATCTGAAAATATTACTTAGTAACGGAAAATTTATGCAAACTCATCTATTTTATATCTAGAACATATATGCATATATACATATATATGTTCTAGGTATAGATATACATAGTTATATATACAGATATAGATATATTCATATATACATATGTAGATACATTTATATTATATATAGATAGTACATCTATATATGTATATATGTATATGTATATAAAATATGTGTATGTTTCTATATGTATATAAAATAAATAGATGAGTTTGTATAACCCTTTAATTCCTGGGCTCAAACCATCCACATATATGTATGTATAGATATACATATCTATATATTTTAGAACACATATACATATATATTCTAGATATAGAATAGATAGATGAATTTGCATAAATTTTCCATTACTATGGAATATTTTCAGATAAAGTCTCCAACTGTTTTCTTCAAATACAGCCAAACTACGTAACCCAGAAACAATAACTCCTGTCATATCCACATCCCCCAACTTGCATGGGAAGTTCTGAAATGAAACTTATGTCAGGAGATGCTGCTTCATTTCCTTTGATCAGACTACTATCCTGTGGCTAAGGACAGAACAGTCCGTAGCATTTTCATTTAAAATGGCGTAAACTCATTTTTGCAAATGACAACCACCTGTGATATGTTAAAGCCAAATTTAGTCATTATGTTGCAGAATATAGCATGGAAATCAGGGAGGAAGACCAAAAAAGTCTCCCTCAACTCTGATGTAATATATAGGCATAGATACTGGAGTTAATTTTCCTATTCCTTGAATCACCCAGGCAACTGCCTCAGTTCTCAGCCTCATCAACTTGTGCTGTGAGTGAGAGTGAGAAGTTGGGAGAAATTTTCAAAGAATTGGGTGCCAAGAAGCTGAAGTCCTGTTTCATGTTCCTGGCAATGATTATTTTACCTGCAGGCTAGTGATCTGAGTCTGAAATACACAGATCCTCTGCCCTGGTTGACCCCTGGTGCTGCTTCTCCACCCTTGCCTGGCTCATATTTGCTTCTCCTGTTCTTTTCTTCATTTTATGGGTATGACCTGTTTGTCTTTCCTTGAAATGCAACAAAAGGGGCACCTCTCCATTTAAGCCAGCTCTTACAGGAGAACTTCTCTTTCTTGCTGCCTCAGAAAGGCACACACAATCCTTCATCAGTTTTTGTTACATCTCTCCCTCTTTTCCTCTCTCTCTCTCCCTTTTCTTTCTTTTTTTTCTTCTTTCTATGAATAGTAGCTACTTAAAACTCAACAGGTATGAATAAAAAGAGGAAACAACTGTGGGTCTAGTTTCAGATCACAAGAAATCTGTATTTATACCTTACTTGTTCCAGAAAGGATTGCAAATAACAAAAACACATATAACCAGAGGCATTTTGTTTAAATGAGGAATTGAGTAACATGGGCCTATGGAAAGTACTAATTAACATCACCTTCATTCTTCGCTTTGTGCAGATGTGCCTGTATTACCTTTCTGGGATGGTCATTTTAAAGTATCATAACTGGGTGACTTGAACAATAGAAATGCATTGTCTCTTGGTTCTGGAAGCTAGAAATCCGAAATCAAGATTTCAGTAGGGTGGCTCCTTCTGAGGGCTGGGAGGGAAGGATGTGTCCCAAGCCTCTCTCCTTGGTTTGTAGATGGCTGTCTTCTCCCTATGTCTTCTTCACATTGTCTTCCTATGGGTATTTCTGTGTCCAAATTTCCCCTTTTTCTAAGGACACCAGTTATTGCAGATTAGGGCCCACCCTAATGATCTTACTTTAACTTGAAAGACTTTTGTCTCCAAATAAGGTCACATTCTGAAGTCCTGGAGGTTAGAACTTCAACGGATGAATTTGGTGGTGGCAGCAGGTGGAGGTGGCACAACTTAACCCGTATCAACATCCAAGTCTTTCTCAAGCTGAGGGTTGACGAAGTTGGGATGGAGGCAAAGAGGAGAGTACAGAAGATGTATTAGGCAACTTACCTCCAAGCTCCTGACTTTAGCATCAAAGGAGCACAGGCACTGGATCAAAATGAGTGGAGACCCAGGGGCAAGACCATCCAGGACAAGCAGCATGTGGGTAGGCAAGTTCAGAATGGCCAGGTGAACCCTGGGGATGAATTTCAATGGCAGGTGTCACTTTTTACACACAGTCTACTTCTGAGTATAAGGGGATCAGTAAGGAATCAGTAATGAGTGGACATTCCCCTCCCTCCTGTTTAGATATTCTCATTTTATCTACTGCTGGAATCTCATCATAGGAACCAGTCATCTCAATGACATTTAATTTCCATTCAAACTGCAACTCCGGTTAGATTCCCGGAACTATTGCTAAGTCTAGTGACTCCGCAAGCATTTCGACGATGGTTTGTCGTGTTTTCTGTGGGTGTTTAAGGGCTCCTCCTGCCTGTGGCCTGAACTTCATTTTTACCCATACCTGTTCAGCAGGATAGCAGCCTGCCTGGATTCTTTACATATTGGGAAAGTCAGGCATCCACATTCTAATCCTGCTGCGAAGTTGCCTCATCTTGGGTAGGCTACAGTGGGCTGTCTTGTATTTGCCTTTTTTGCCCTACCAGATATATCAATGGTGTTGACACTTAAATGTCAACCTCAACCTATTGTTCCTTATTCTTTGGTTTGCCTAAAATATATTTATTAACCCATGGATAAGTACCCACTTAGGTGAACCTCAGTTTCTTCAATTAAATTAACCCTGTGCCTAGCCAGGTCTACTATTGATCATGGCCTTGACAATGATCACATCATCCTTAAATCCTGTCTCCCAATAATTATCAAATGCTTTGCTTCCTATTTTTAGGCATCTGACTTGACTCACTGTTGAACTCTGCCAATGTTTCTGCTTTTGATTTGAATGGCTGCTCCCTAGCTCGGTGTAAACCATTCAGCATATATCCCATACCCATTCAAATAAGCAAAGCTTCCTCACTTCTCAGAGTGAGAAGTTTCTTTTGCTGTTTTCTTAGATTTGGAAGGTTATCTTCTCAAATTGTCTGATTTTAAGCTTGCAACTTTAAGACATTGTAAATACATGGGAAAAATCACAGCATGTTTCCCATTTAGAAAAGATGAAACTGTGTGTTCAGACCTTCACTGGACATTTAGTTCTTTATGAAAATATTATTTTACCATGGCTTCATTTAACTAAGAATTTTAATTTCACAGTGCATACATTCATATTCTGAATTGCTGAAAACTTTTCTGACTGTATCTCATTTTTTTCTTTATAAAATAAAGAGCCATCTAGAGGAAAACTTTCCTCCAGTGACCCCAATTCCTTCCCATCTCTGCGTTTCCCTGAACATCAAGGAAAATTTAGACCTGAAGCAAAGCCAAGAAGAAAGGGGAACGTGAACATGAAGACTGGAGCTAAATGACTGTCATTAGTTAAAAGAGAAATACAGAAGTAGATTTTCAGCAGAACCATTGGTTTCTTTTTTTGCATTATTTGCCAGCAAACAGATACTTCTACCCCAAGGAAAAAAAGTTACCATAGCTTCTACTCAGCCATAAGCAGTTTTAAGATTCTGCACTTAAGTTTCTATGTAAGACAAAGGAGAAGATGCCAAAAGAAAGGTTTCTGTTTGCTTTTGAAAAAATAGGAACAATTTTAAAATTGTGAGGTTTTTTTTTAACAAAATTATCACCCTTTACCAGCCATTTGAATAAAAAGTATTGCTTGGATTATACATTTTATGCTCTGTTGTCTAAAAGAAAGCCATGCATAGGTGAGATCTGTTTGGACTCTCAGTTCCTTCTCACCTGGGTCATGGCAGCTGTTCCTTAGCCTCTCGCCATCTGTTGTTTTGTTTCATCACCTCTTCTAAGGTTTGTGCCACATCAGAACTATCTTCTTGTTAAACTGTTTGCCTTTGTTACTTACTATATGTGAAGTCATAGGGCTTGTCAACTGCTACTGCATTTAATGGAGTGGTCAGTCCTGATGAGTATTACTGGACTTTGCTGGCTGTTGTTGGCACTAAAGGGGAGACATTTTATAGAATTTACTGAATCTCTTCAGGTCTCACATTATTTTTTGGTTCAACCCAAGCTGTACCTTTTATTTTCCAGGTAGTTCTTGTGTCTCCAGTTACCTCATCTTCTACGTTTCACCTACCAGATATCATTTCATATATTTCATCTTCATCTATTGATTTGTAGCACCTTGTTAGAGTATTTGTGCCTGACTTTATATGCTATAGGATATGTATATGATTTCATAATGCCATTGCTTTTGTAGGATAAGTAAACAATAGAAGACATAGCAATGTAAATAAAATAATATCCTTGAATACAGTTGACTCAAATGAATCTGGCCAATGGATTTTAATTCTTACTATAGAAAGGCAGTAGAATTTTAGTTACGTGATGATAAGTTTTGTAATTAGTAGTTTGGGATTCTTACCAAAGGAACTGACCAAGCCTCTTTCAACTTTTCACAATTTATTCATCTTTATCTAAAAATTAGGCAAAAAACCCTGATGTATCTGGCTCTGGTAGACAGAGTGTCCAGACCACTAATTCCAAGCATTTATTGTTCTTTTGTCATTATTCCTTTGGGAGTCAAAGACATTTTTAGTTCTTTGATTTGATAGTGTCACCAATGTAGGATTGCTCAGCATGTCACGGGCAGGAAGTGGGAGGACTTCTGGAAAGCCCTGTGGGTGTGTGATAACCTAATGCCATCAGATAAGTAGATCCAAATAGTACTGCACAAAGAGCATTCTTCCTCTGTATTCCAAGCACTTACTAGAGCAGCCTACAGTGATGTTTTCCTTGGCAGGCTTGTGTAGTCATTATTAGCCAGTGACTTGTCCACTTTAAAACTGGTGATAATTTGAGGACTCAAGGGGCTGGATTTACTTTTTTAATACATTCAGAATGATAATTTTTCTCTCCTGTGAATTTGTAGTATCGAAATTATTAAAGAAGCAGTACGTTTCCTTGGAGTGTGCTGTTTGTTATCTCACAAGAAGGGTGAAAATTAAATCCAGATGTTTGTTCTGTTTGATTACGGTGTAAGACTCAGAAGAGGCCTCTGATCTATTAAGAAAGATAATAACATCACTTGAATTTGTTATTATTAGGTTTCTCTCCGTGACAAGGATGAACAGCAGCAAAACATCTGGATTAACATGGAAGCACAGCTAGATGAAAAATAATACTGTTAATTATACCATAAAATACTCTTGTTGGCTATTGTATTATCTGTCAGATAGATCACATAGTGAATATATATTTATATGTTACCTGCTTCTGTTTCTGCATACAAAGACCAGACTTACCCAGATTCAAGAATTTTGAATTCTTCAGATTCATCCACTGTGATGACTAATTGCCACATTGCCCTTCTTTTTACACTCTACAAATGGTAGACTTTCTTTTAACTTTGCAAATGAAGAGGATACTACATTCCCATGATGCTATTTTGAAACTCTTGAAGCTGATTCATTATGGGAAGTATTGCTAAGAGACCATTGAGTTTATGAAAAACTGGCAAATGTGACTTAATTAAATTACTTAAAGAGTAATTATTTTAATATTTTAGGCCGGGCGCAGTGGCTCACGCCTGTAATCCCAGCACTTTGGGAGGCCGAGACGGGTGGATCACGAGGTCAGGAGATCGAGACCGTCCTGGCTAACACGGTGTACCCCGTCTCTACTAAAAATACAAAAAAAAAAAAAAAAATTAGTCGGGCGTGGTGGTGGGCGCCTGTGGTCCCAGCTACACGGGAGGCTGAGGCAGGAGAATGGCGTGAACCCAGGAGGCGGAGCTTGCAGTGAGCTGAGATCCGGCCACTGCACTCCAGGCTGGGCGACAGAGTGAGATTCCGTTTCAAAAAAAAAATTTTTTTTTAATGTGTATATTCAGTTTCTGTATTAGTCAGTTTTCACACTTCTTTCACACTTTCACAGTTTTATAAAGACATACTTGAGATGGGGCAATTTACAAAAGAAAGAGGTTTAATGGACTCACAGTTCCACGTGGCTGGGGAGGCCTCACAATAATGGTAGAAGGTGGAAGACACATCTCACATGGCAGCAGGCAAGATAAGAGAGCTTGTGCAGGGAAAATCGCCTTTGTAAAACTGTCAGATCTCGTGAGACTTATTCACTATCATGAGAATAGCGCAGGAAAGGCCCGCCCCCATGATTCAATTACCTCCCACCCTGTCCCTCCTACAACACATGGGAATCATGGGAGCTATAATTCAAGATGAGATTTGGGTGGGGACACAGCCAGACCGTATCAGTTTCTGAATCTGAATATCTGAGCCTAAGCTTTTTTCTCCCTAAGGCCCAGGAAATATTTCCTTTTTCTTACGTTGTTTAAATGTAATAAAGGGGTGGTGCTTTTATTACCACTTCATCAATGCCGTGATACTGCTACTAAATTAGATGGTGCTCATGGATCAATTCCTAGTCTTAGAAAATGAAAATATGTATGTATTTATAAAATCATCATCATATAAAAGTAAATAATACTCACTACCATAAATGCTATAGCAAAAGAAAAGGGAGATTTTCTAGAGGAGAAAACTTCATTTGACTACAATATATACTACATATTTAAGCATGTATTTTGGGGATTTTTCCTTATAAATATATTCATAATAGCTACAACAAAAGAAGGAATTCATTACATGTAGCTATTTCTTCAGTGGACATGCAGTCTATAATTGTATAATAGTCAACGTGGTTTCTGGAGTTTGTGCTTACTCATTCTGAACACAGCAGATATCTGGCTGCTGAATTAAATCCAATTCAACAGACATTTATCTTGTACTTGCTAAACTATAGGAGGCCAAGGCAGGAGGATCACTTGAGGCCAAGAGTTCAAGACCAGCCTGAGGAACATAGCGAGATGCCATTTCTACAAAAAATAAAATAAAATAAATTAATTAGACGTGGTGGTGCACATCTGTAGTCCCAGCTACTCAGGAGGCTGAGGCAGTAGAAGGATCACTTGAGCCCACAAGGTCGAGGCTGCAGTGAGCCCTGATCATGTCACTGCCCTCCAGCCTGGGAAACCAGAGCGAGACACTGTCTCTAAGAAAAAAGAAAGTTTGAGACAAACAGGAAAGTGCTTTAGGTAGTTTTAGTTACTGTAAGATGCATGTCTATTTAATGTTTAAAAATAAATTAACTTCCATATGCTCAACGGGAAAACATGCTGCTCAAAAATCAAATGTCTGTTGGTTTACTAAAATATCTAGAGCCTCCCAGAGCAAGTGAATGTAAATGAAATCTATCACTTCATATCAATTTAACAAAAATCTTTTATGCTGTTAGAGAAATACCTATGATTGGAGAAGAGGGTAAGAGCGATCTTATTGAATTTTATTTTGTCTACCAATTTGGTGCCCACATTTTCCCCAGACATATGGAGGCCCTCATGTTCTTGGCACAGAGGATGAGCAGTTTTTGCTTGTGCCTTTGTCTGTGCCTTTAGAGAGAACCAGTCCTTTGTGAAATAAACCAACTGCTCTGGTAAGTTGGAAAGTCTGTAATGCCAAATGTACTTGATTGTCAAATTCAACAGGAAGGGAAGATGACAGGAAGAAAGATCTCTTTTCAATTAATGTTTAAACATGTTGTTTTGTAAATACCATAGTTAACAAGATATAAATCCTTTATATATCATGCTTCCCATACCTTTTCCTTTCATTCTGCTTACGTATAGTATTTACCTTGAAAGTAACTAAGCAGTGAACACTCCTAGTCACCACGCATACTGGAAAGCTTCAAGAAATAAGAATAATAATAAAAAAGTTAAAACTATAACCATAACTTGGCTGGGCACGCTGGCTCACTCCTATAATCCCAGAACTTTGGGAGGCCAAGGTGGGCGGATCACTTGAGGTCAAGAGTTCAAGACCAGCATGGCCAACATGGTGAAACCCTGTCTCTACTAAAACTACAAAAAATTAGCTGGGCATTGTGGCACACCCTGTAATCCCAGCTACTCAGGATGCTGAGGCATGAGCATCTCTTGAACCCCCCTGGGGAGGTGAAGGTTGCAGTGAACTGAAATCTCTTGGGAAACAGAGTGAGATGCCATCTCAAAAAACAACAACAACAACAACAACAACAAAAAAAACCAAACAAACAAAGACTATAATCATAACTTTTTAAAATAAGAAAATAGTCAAAAAATACCTCATAATGCAAAACTGGCCTTAAAGCAAATACTGACAATTATTCTATCTAAGTTCCACCCAGGGACATAGATCACAGGGTTTTTCGTTTGTTTGTTTGTTTGTTTTTACATTGCCCTTTTTGCCAGGCACACTCTTTTGGAAGAGAAGTGCAAGGAATAGGAAAGAAATCTGTAGAGTCAACCCCTCGGTTGGAGCCCTCAGTTCTCCACTGTGATGGCCTGATCAGGGCAGCTAGCTCCATCTCTCCTCTCATGCTATGTACAAGCAGATGTAAGGACAAGGTCCCCATTTAGCTATTCCGGATAGAGAATATTTGAAACATAATAGCACAGAATTTCAGAGTGGGGCTAGACCTTGGAGAACATAGACCCAACAGCCACACTGTACAGGTGAGACAGCTGTGACCTTGGAGTTTACTGCTTTGTCAGAGCCTAAACTCTAGGTTGGCTGCTGCTGTAAAGTTTCCAGAGTTCCCACTAGGGGCAGATGTAGAGCCAATTGCATTTTCCCACAACAGCTCTGTTAACAGATTTCTGTTTCAGTGTTTCCAAATTTGAGAACGAATATATAGTTTCTGGCAAGGCAGTTTGGAATAGCTAGTGGCAACATTTTTAAGTATTACGATTAAAAAAACAGATTGCTCATTTATTCATTCACCTACTATTTAATAAACTTCTATAGTCCTACTTGAGATAAGGGGTGTTAGCAAAAGCATGCTAAAGAGTTGATGTTGCATCTGAGACCTGCATGAGAAGTACAGAGCCTTGAAAGAGGGGAAGGTATTCCAGGCTGAGTAAATAACAAACATAAAGGTTCTTGCAGTAAATTTAACCAATGTATCTGGAGCTTAGATGATGATGCATGAAATCAAGCAGTTGTGCTTTAAAAAGTTCACATCCAGTAGAGATGTTGAGAAATCCATTTTATTGAACAGGCTGGGGCTCAGAAGAGAGTTCAAGGCTGAGGATATGTGTTTGTGATTCGGGAGCATAAAGATGACATTTATCCGGATGAGATTTACTGAAGGAAGAATGTAGAAGTAATCGTTGTTCACTTGGTCCTCTCCAGTATTTTTAATTCAGAACAAAAGACAGGAGACCACAAAAGAACCTGGAAAGGAGCAGCAGTATGGTAAATAGCAAACCAAAAACAGAAGAGGATGGCTGGGCATCCAGGTGACTGGAGTTTTAAGAATGAGGGTGTAAACTAGCAATGGTAATGTACTGAAAGGTCATGTCATATGAGAACCGAAAATTAAGCTTGGAATGTGGTACGGTGAAGGTGTGGCATTGATAAGAATGTTTTCATTAAAATAGTGAAGATGAAAGTCTGGCCTAGGCTCAGGAGAGACTGGGAGTTGAGGAGGTGGAGACTGACTCAGTAGAAATTCCTTGGAAGAGTTTTTTAGTACAAGAGAGTAGGGAAATTGATGGTAGCTGGAGGGAGATGTGACATCAAGGGAAGTACTTATTTTAATGAATTGTTTGTAGATAAGTTTACAATAAATATGTGACACAATTCTGTAATTTAAAATAATTGACCCTGTTTCTTATAAGCTGGGTCTTGTGTAGTATCAAAACAAAGTTTCCTGAAGATTTCATAGATTTATTGGATATTAAGTTTAGAATAACTCCTAAAGGTAATGTAATCTAACCTCTTAGAACTACTTCCCTGTCCATCTTTGGATAGAGCAAACATCCAAAACCCAGTTCTTTATGTATACCGAACAGAAATATGTCTCTTTGTAACTTCATTCATGTGTCCTAGTTTTATCCCATTGGGTCTCAGGGGACCTTGTCTGGCTATTCCTGCACATGAAGTGACGATGGTCTCCCCCGCATTCCTCTCTTACAGGTCAACACTTTTATGTCCCTCATCCACTCTTTGTATGATTTGGTTTCAAACTCAAAAATCAGTCTTATGACTATTCCTTACAGTGATCCCTGTCCCACACAGAATGGCAAGACCAGTAGAGTTTATGGGACTTTACCTCTTCCCTTGACTTTGTGCACCTGACAGTGACTCCTCCCTCCAGCTACTGAAGCCTCTCCGGAATCAAAGTAAATGAAATTGAGCAGAATGGGGTGGGGGCCGGGAGGTGGGGGGAGAATTTTGTCCTCATCTAAAACATTGGTAAAAAGAAGTTAATGAGAAGGTGGGTGGGTTCTGCTCACTGTGGTTTTTTCCAGACCTTAGCGATTAAAGAGCTCTTGTTTGTGGAGCCCCATGTTACTCACATGCTGTGAACACATCTAAGTGCTCTACTTAATGATTTCATACAATTTTCACAACACTGTAAGTAGGCATTTCTATCTCTGTTTAATAAATGAGAAAATAAAGGCCCAAAACTCTAAATGTAATAAAGTGCTCAAGGCCACATGGTTTACAAATGGCACCATCAACATTAAAAATCATAGTGTGTCTGACCTCAAAGTCTTAGACTCAACCTGGCATTTCTCAATGCACTGGGATTATAACCCTAGAGTGCCTTGAATGTTTTCTGCCCTCTATGTCTTCAAGCTGTGTCATTTCATAACACGTTTCATTAGAGTGTAATTTTCTTTATGGTACAATAAATCCTCATTTAATGCTATCAATAGGTTCTTGGAAACTGCAAACTGTGACTTCAAGTGAGATGACTTTTAAGGAAACCCATTTGACCACAGGTTAATTAATATAAACAGGAGTCAAGTTTCTGTGGCATATTTCTGGTTGCAAAAATTTCACCAGACTTCTAAATAAAGACCAGAACACTTCTCATATTAAATATTGAAATAAACAAGTTGTACATACATTTAAGAAAGATAAATACCTACATATTCCAGTTCAGGGTTGCGGGTGGCCAGAGCCCCTCCCGGCAGCTCAGGTGGGAACTGCCGCAGCCAGGCTGCTGTCGCATTGCAGGGCGCACTCACACCCACACCCACACTCACTCACACTGGGGCCATGTAGACATGTCAGTTTGCTTAATAAATATACAGATGATTATATAAGGGGTGACATGATGGATAATCCTGAAGAGAGGCACTAATGAATTCTCCACCCTCTCATCTGTGAGTGAAGGTGGAGAGGATATTATCCAGTGAAGGACCGTCATATTTTTTCTACTTTTATTTTATGCAGGGGGTACATGTGCAGATTTGTTACATGGGAATATTGTGTGACACTGAGGTTTGCAGTACAGATCCTGTCATCCTGGCAGTGAGCATACTATCCAAGGGGCAGTTTTTTTTAACTCACCTCCTCCCTCCACCCTCTGGTAGTCCACAGTGTCTATTGTTCCCATATTTATGTCCATGTGTTTTCAATGCTTAGTTCCCACTTATAAGTGAAAACATGCAGTATTTGGTTTTGCACAGTTCTGTTCCTGTGTTAATTTTCTTAGGATTATGGCCTCTAGCTCCATCCATGTTGTTGCAAAGGACATGGCTTTATTGTTTTTTATGGCTGCATAGAATTCCATGGCATATCTGTGCTACATTTTCTTTATCCAGTCTACCATTGATGGACACCGAAGTGGAGTCCATGTCTCTGTTATTGTGAATAGCACAGTGATGAACATATAGGTGCCTGTGTCTTTTTGGTAGAATGATGTATTTATTTATTTTTTTGCGGGAGGTGGGGGAAGTATATACCCAGTAATAAGATTGCTGGGTCAAATGGTAAATTTGTTATAAGTTCTTTGTGAAATTTCCAAACTGCTTTCCAAAGTGACTGGACTAATTTACGTTCCTACCAACAATGTGTAAGCATTCCCTTTTGTCTGCAGCCCTGTCAGCATCTGTTGTTTTTGAGTTTTTAATAATAGCCATTCTGACTAGTGTGAGATGGTATATCATTATGGTTTTGTTTTGCGTTGATCTGATGATTAATGATGTTGAGCATTTCTTACATGCTTCTTGGCCACATGTGTGTCTTCTTCAGAGAAGTGTCTGTTCATGTTTTTTGCCCATTTTGTCATGGGGTTGTTTATTTATTTTTTGCTTGTTGATTTAAGTTCCCTGTAGAATCTGGATATTAGGCATTTGTCAGATGCATAGTTTGTGAATATCTGCTCTCATTCTGTAGATTGTCTGTTTGCTCTGTTGATAGATTCTTTTGCTGTACAGAAACTTTTTAGTTTAATTGGTTCCCACCTGTTAATTTTTGGTTTTGTTGCCATTGTTTTGGGGACTGAGTCAAAATTCTTTTCCCACGCCAATATTGAGAAGACTATTTCCTAGGCTGTCTTCCAGGGTTTTTACATTTTGAGGTCTTACAGTTAAATCTTTAATCTATTTTGAGTTAATTTTTGTATATGGTGAAAAGTAGGGGCCCAGTTTCAATCTTCAGCCTAAGGCTAGACAGTTATCCCAGCACCATTTATTGAATAGGGAGTCCTTTCCCCATTGCTTGTTTTTGTTGGACTCATTGAAGACGATTGTAGGTGTGTGGCTTTATTTCTAAATTTCTAAGTTTATTTCTAAATTTTATATTCTGTTCTATTGATCTGTGTCTGTTTTTGTATCAATATCATGCTGTTTTGGTTACTGTGGCTTTATAATATAGCTTGAAGGGGGGTAGTGTAATAACTCTGGCTTTGTTCTTTAGTAGCATTTCTGTACACCAACAACATGCAGTCTGAGAGTGAAATGAACACAATCCCACTCCCAATAATCACAAAGAAAATGAAGTACCTAAGAATGCACCTACCCAAAAAGTTAAAAGATCTCTAAAAGGAGAATTACAAAACACTCCTGAAAAAATCAGAGACAACATAAATAAATGTAAAAACATTCCATGCTCATAGATTGAAAGAATCAACATCATAAAAATGGCCATACTGCCCAAAGCAATTGACAGATTCAATGCTATTCTTATCAGACTACCAATGACATTTTTCACAGAATTAGAAAAAACTATTCTAAAATTCCTATGGAACCAAAAAAAAGGCCAAATAGCCAAAGTAATGTTAAGCAAAAAGAACAAAGCCAGAACCTGACATTTTTAATGAATTAGTTAGTATGTGAGATGAGTTTCAAAGGATAAGTGAATTAGATTGTCCATTGGCGGACAGAGAACTAGCATAAGCAATGGAGTGGAGGTGGGAAACCTTAAGGTAAATTAGGAAACGTCCTATAATTTATGTTAGCTGGGACAAAGGATGTTTATTAGTGATCAGTGACAGGCAAGTTAGGAAAACCAGAACCACACCGACAAAGGTAAGACTATTATTTTGCACTTGGCAACAAGAAACCATATGAGACTTTTTTTTTTAGAAAAAAAACTAATATTTTTAGAAACTATGGGAAGCTTGTCATTTTTTTGGTAAATATAAATTACATTTGTAATTATTATAAGAATAATATAATAATAATTGTTTTGTCTTTTGGCACTGTAAAACACATTTAACATATAAAATTAGGTAGTATGCTATGACCTATGTGGAAAGTTCCAGAAAAAACAAATGGATTTTCTCTCATACGCATCTTAATTTAAATGTGTTGTTATAATCTAAGATTATATTTTGATATGCCTTAGGTGATTATTTCATTCAGATGAACACAGTTTACAAACTTATGGTATAAGACATAATTTTTTTAGCTGGGCACAGTGGCTCACACCTGTAATCCCACCACTTCGGGAGGCCAAGGTGGGAGGATTGCTTGAGGCCGGCAGGACCAGCCTGGCAACAGAGTGAGATCCCATCTCTACCAAAAAAAAAAATTGATTTAGCCAGGTGTGGTGGCATGCACCTGTAATCCCAGCTACTCCTGAGACTGAGGCAAGAGGGTTGCTTGAGCCTGGGGTTCAAGGTTACAGTGAGCTATGGTGGCACTACTGTGCCCTAGGATGGGTGATAGAATGAGACCTTGTCTTTAAAAAGAAAATGTTTAGGGGCAAATTGGTTCTGATTCCTCCACTGAGTGAAGTATGTTTTTATATATTGAGACAGTAGGTTCAAACAGCAAACTGGTGGAACATGAAAGAATGTGTATTGAAAAAATGGATCCAGCTAAGGTTTGCTAAAGTGGTAGTTTCATTTTGCATTAATGTTTCAAGTGGGTAACTGCAATTCATATGAATTAAGAGAGCCATGCTAGATGGTCATGCCGGGCCTTTGCTGCCCTTCTAAGGGGTGTCCCGTAGGGCTGGTCACATGCACATGTGATTCTTGCTTGCCTCAAAGCTTCCAAATATTAATGGTGATATGAATTGATAGGTGAAATGTTGACTGCAGAATTTTTAGAAAAAAGTTCCCATATGGTTCTATTTTTGTACCTTTAACATTGTAACTTCTGACCTGCATTTCTACCTGTTTAGATCCATTTATTATCAAAACTCATTTTATGACTGATTTTCTGATAAAAGATGAAGAATTTTCACATTAACTGGTTTTTACTTACAGCCACCATAAAAAATAAGACTTTAAAATAAACAATATTTACATTAAATTTCATGGTAGAAAATGGTTTTCTGAGATTACTAGTAGCCTTTCCCAGATAATCAAAACTAGTAATAATATATTTCGTGATTACATTTTTCTTCCATAATCCCATGAAATGACTAACAAATACCCATGATCTCTACTAAAAGGAAGGATTAGAATAATACAGCATTTGGCCAGGCATGGTGGCTCATGCCTGTAATCCCAGCACTTTGAGAGACCAAGGTGAGCAGATCACCTGAGGTCAGGAGTTCGAGACCAGCCTGGCCAATGTGATGAAACCCCATCTTTACTAAAAATGCAAAATTGATCCGGGAATGGTGGCGTTGCTTGAACCAGGAAGGCAGAGGTTGCAGTGAGCTGAGATCATGCCTCTGCACTCTAACCTATACAACAGAACAAGTCTTTGTCTAAAAAAATAAAAAAGAAAAGAAAGAAAGAAAGAAAAATAATATAAGCACTTAAAACTCCTGGCTTTCCTGATTGATTTCTTCCTTGCTACATGGCTGTAGAGGGTTAAGCCTGGCTTATTTACCAAAAGGTGCCCTTAGTGCTAGGTGCTCTCCCAGGAGCCCACCTGGATGGACCTTTGCAGGAGAGATGTCCCTATCAACCTTTTTTGGATGCAGGGTGAAGAGGAAAGACAGTTAATTACCTAGAAGGCTTAAAAATACACCTGGATTTGTGCACTGTCCTCTTCTCTCCTCCCCTCTAATGTTCATCAGAACTGCAAAGCCACAAAGCCTGGACATGTGAGTTTCAAAAGAGCTCTTCCGGCAAGTCTGACATCCCACACCTCCCTCTTTCCCAACCCTTTCTATTCATAATGTAGGGGCAGCTTGACCTGCTGAGAGGATTTTTTCTTCTTCAAGTCTAATCTTGACCTTGCTTGTCCTAGAAACTAGTTAGCTACTGATCAGGCCTCTCATTGGCTGTCCGTTTACCTGGGGAGTAAAAGCACACACACAAAAATCCAGACCAAAGAACTTTCTTCCCTTTCTGTGTGACATTGTATCACTGATCATTTCAATCTTGAAAATTGTCATCTCTATTTAGCCCAGTACAGCTTAAGCTTCTTCAAGGCACAGATCATATAAGATACTTCTTTATCCTTAATGCCCAGTACAGACCTTCAACAGGACAGTTATTTTAAAATTTCCTGTGGGTTTTGTTGTTGACATTTATGTTTTATTCACTGCTGCCCACCTTAGTACTAAGTCTGATTTGAGACATCTGTATCTGATGAAGCAGCTGGGGGTTAAAGAGATTAAAGAACTTGAATGTCAGCTAGACTGTGTAAATCTGTAGGTTCTTCAGACAGATAAGAGATAAAGGTGAAGAAGTTTTGAAATTTTACAGCATCTATGTCTAAGATAAGTGTCCAACTAAATCCTGCTATTATTCTTTAACAGAAAAACATTTACAAGCCCAGTGTAAGAACTTGGTTCTTTGATTCAAGGTGATCGTCCCTCTTACTTAAATTGATGTACTATTCCCAGTCATAATTTATAGCAGTTGAGTTCCACGTGGCAGAAAAGGAAATTCTTCTGGACCATGATTTTAGAACCATTTCTGTGATTACTAATGGCTATCTTGGTTTTTCTAGTAAGTGAGAACTCAAGAGAATGGAAACAAATAAGGTCACCTGCCACCACGCCCTAGCTTGCACCTTACATATCAGAGAGAGGTGTCCTAATCTCATACAGCAATATTGCCACAGCAGACCCTCTACAAGAGAGGATGTGGGAAGGGGAAAGAGAAGAGATTAAATAAGAGGAACTTGCTAAAGAGATTTAGTTCCCTTTATATTCACTTCTGCCTGAGAACTCACCCCATGAAAGCATCTCCTTTTCATTAGTTTTTTCATTATTCTACAGGCATCCTTTACTTTCCTACCTGTCACTATTTTGGGTGAATTTGATTTTCTCCAATCTTGATTTTTTTAAAATGTTCCTTCTTTTCAGTGATATTTATCACAGTGAAAATTTGGAATAACTTGGCTGGGTGCTGTGGCTCATGCCTGTAATCCCAGAACTTTGGGAGGCCGAAGTGGGTAGATCACAAGGTCAGAAGTTTGAGACCAGCCTGACCAACATGGTGAAACCCCATCTCTACTGAAAATGCAAAAATTAGCCAGGCGTGGAGGTGCATGCCTATAATTCCAGCTACTCGGGAGGCTGGGGCAGGAGAATCACTTGAACCCAGGAGGCAGAAGTCGCAGTGAGTAGAGATCACGCTACTGTACTCCAGCCTGGGTGACAGGGCAAGACTCCGTCAAGAAAAAAAAAAAAAGAAAAGAAAATTTGGAATAACCTAAATATCTGAAAACAAGATATTGGTTAGATAATTTAAGTACGTCCATTCAAAGGAGCAGCAGCCAGCCCTTGGAGTAGGAGTTCTGGTAAAAGTTGTAAGGAAGGATATTTTATTTTCCCTGAGACTTATCAAAAGTACCAAAAACGAATGCAAAAGTTTTGGAAAAAATTCAACATTGGTAAACTTGAAAATAATCATATGCCTACCCTAAAGACTATCTGCCAAATAATAGTGATAATTGGATCACATCAAGTGAACAGCATTAAAGACTGATACACACCACTCTGAAGCTCAGTTAGGGAATGGGCTTCTCTAAAGATGAGTGACATGGTCCTGAAATAACCTTTTACGAAGATTCTGTGACTTGGCCCATGGGAAACCATTGTAGATGTGGAGAACGTTGTAATACAGACCCAATTCCTTTCTGAAGAACATCAGAGAATCAGGGCTGAAGAAGAAAACATAGAGCTGCAATTATTATCTGTGACCTAGAATAAATAGACTTAGCAGTTTGTTAAAACAGTAATGTGCTACTAAACGGGGGAGTCTTCTAGGAATGTAGGGATGATTCAATATTATGAATTATATTAATATAATTTACCTTAGTAACAACCCAAAGAAAAAACTCGATACCCATCGAAGTGCAAAATAAGTTCTATGAAATTTGCACTTAATTCTGAGTTTTATAAAATCTTCATACTGTGGTGTGTGTGTATGTGTGTGTGTGTGTGTGTATGTTTGTGTATAGTCTGCATCAGTGCTAAATTTTAAGAACATTCTCACCAAAGTCAGTAGTCACATACCAGCCAATATAATTGGGTACAAATAAATAACAAAAATAATTGGACGTGGTATGGCAAACTTACCATTAGTTACATATAATATCAATATATGACTGGAAAACATAAAAGAATTAACTAAAAAGCTGTGAAAGAAACAGTAAGAGAATTTAAGAAGGTGGAAGATGTCAAAGGTGGAGGAATTCTATGAAGAAAAATCTGACACAGTCTTTTGAGGAATATATAGAAGAGAACTTGGACTATTGAAGACAAAACTTGTTCCTGGACAAGAAAACTCACTATGAATATGTCAGATAACAAATTAAGCTAAAATTGCACTCTTGAGCAAGACTTTCTAAAAATCTGAATTGTTAGAAATAATTATATTAATTCGAAAAATAAACATTATATGGTATATAGAAAAAAGTCTACAAAACAAGAGTTATGAGGGAAACCTACTTCTATTAGATATTGGAATGTACTCGCCAACCATAATAATGTATACATACATATCCTCAGGTTGGAATATGTAGTTCAAAATAGGCCCAAATATGTAAGACATGAGAATATTCATGAAATCATTTGGAGATACTTGGATAGGGAAGCAGAGGAAAGGAGTTGACTTATTATCTCATGCCTTTATATTTCACACAGCACACGCATACACCCCAAACACACACGCATACACCCCAAACACACACACATACACCCCAAACACACACACATACACCCCAACACCACATGCATACACACCCAAACATCACACACATACACCCCAAACAACACACATACACCCCAAACACACACACATACACATATTTCACACAGCAAACAAATACACCCCAAACACACACACATACACCCCAAACACACACCATACACCCCAACACCACACATACACATATTTCCACAGCACACAACATACACCCCAAACACACACACATAACCAAACAACACACATACACATATTTCACACCAGCACACACATACACCAAACACACACACATACACCCCCAAACACACACCGCATACACCCAAACACACACACATACACCCAACAACCACGCATACACCCCAAACACAACACATACACCCAAACACACCACACATACACATATTTCCACACAGCACACACATACACCCCAACACACACACAATACACCAAACACACACACATACACCCAAAACACAACATACACCATATTTCACACAGCAACACACATACACCCCAAACAACACACACACACCCAAACACACACGGCATACACCCAAAACACACGCATACACCCAAACACACACACATACACCCAAAACACCGCATACACCCACCAAACACACACAACATACACCCCAGACACACACACAATACAATATTTCCACACAGACACACATACCCCCAACACACACAATACACCAAACACACACACATACACCCCAAACACACAACATACACATATTCAACACAGCACACACATTACACCCACACACACAATACACCCAAACACACACCACATACACCCCAAACACACCACACAGCGACCCCAAAACGCACACACATACACCCCCAAACGCACACACATAACAACATATTCCACACAGCACACGCATACACCCCAAACACACCACACCCCCCAAACACACACATACACATATTTCACACCAGCACACACATACACCAAACGCCACACATAACGACATATTTTCACACACAGCACACACATACACCCAAACACCACACATACACATATTTTCACACAGCACAGCACATACACCCCAAACACACGACATACACATATTTCACACACCACACATACACCCCAAACGCACACACATACACATATTTCCACAAGCACACACATACACCCCAAAACGCACACACAACACATATTTCACACAGCACAACATACACCCCAAACGCACACCACATACACATATTTCACACAGCACAACACATACACCCAAATGCACACACATACACATATTTCACACAGCACACACATACACCCCAAACGCACACACATACACATATTTCACACAGCACACGCATACACCCCAAACGCACACACATACACACAAACACATGCAATTTCAAAGGTTTAAACACATTTGTCTGCAACTGACATTTTGTAGGCTAAAATCACTTGATTTTTATTGATTTCGTATGGCTTAACCTAAATTTTAAAAGATGAAACCATATAACTATTTAAAAAATCATGGCGGTGTTTTTATTTTTCTTTCATAATCTAGTAATGGGGAAATCCTTTCTTAGCTTGTCAGAAATGTAGACCCCAAAAAAAAACCGATTTGTACATTTCAGTGCCTAAAAATATCTGCACAACGAAATGTATAAATAAAAAGCAAATGAGAAAGTTGGAGAAAAATGTGTCACAAATATGACAGAAGTTATATAATTTTGTAATAGACAAAGGTCTTTATAAATCATTACAAAAAAGAAAACCAGTCATTAGAAAATGGGCAAAGGACAAAAGGAGACACCTGCTCTTAGGCAATATTCCTTTAATTAGAGATGTGCATAAATATTGAGCCAGTAATTTTGCTTCTATGATTTTATCCCATGGATCTATTCGCATTTGCATGCAAAACTAGACCACAAAGTTGTTAATTGCAACATTTTTGATAATGCTAGTATATTAGTCTATTCTCATGCTGCTAATAAAGACATACCTGAGACTGGGTAATTTATAAAGGAAAGAGGTTTAATTGACTCACAGTTCAGCATGGTTGGGGAGGCCTCAGGAAACTTAACAGTCGTGGTGGAAGGGGAAGCAAACATGTCCTTCTTCACATGACAGCAGCAAGGAAAGAAGTACTGAGCAATAGGGGGAAGCCCCTTATAAAACCCTCAGATCTCATGAGAACTCACTCTCAGCAGAACAGCATGAGGGTAGCCACCCCGATGATTAAATGACCTTCCACTGGGTCCCTCTCATGACATGTGGGGATTATGGGAACTACAATTCAAGATAAGATTTGAATGGAGACATAGCCAAGCCATATCAGCTAGAAACATTGTAAGTTTCCCTCTAAGGAACTCTCTAAAAATAGTAAAATGCATTCATACCATGCAACATTATGCAGCTATTAAAATATGATGAAGATCTAAATGTAATATAATGTGAAGATGCAGAAGCATGTGTACATTTTTATTCCAGAAATATTTTCTGCATATGTAAGAGTGTAGGGGTACATATAAATATTGTATTAATTTGCTATATTTAATATTACATGAAAAACATAAGGCTGGTGCAGTGGCTCATCCCTGTAACCCCAGCATGTTGAGAGGGTGAAGAGGGAGGATCGCTTGAGCCCAGGAAATGTACAGCAGCCTGGGAAACTTAGCAAGACCTGGTCTACTAAAAATAATTTAAAAAAAAATAGTTGGGCATGGTAGTGGATACCTGTGGTCCCAGCAACCGTGGTCCCAGTGAGGCTTGACAGCGCCATTGCACTCCAGCCTGGGTGATAGAGCAAGACCCTGCCTCAAAAAACAAAACAAATAAATAAAATAAGTAGGGATACAGAGAAGCAGATGTTATTTTGCACCAAGGGGAATACATTAAATATGTATTTTGGGTTATCTCTACTTAGATTATAAATTGTAAATCACAATAAATTAAGTACAAAAAGTTAAAGTATAGTATGATCCGATTTTGTGACCTCTTTCTCTATCTCTCTCTCTTTCTCCCTCTCTCTCTCTCTCCGTTTCCCTCTCCATATTTGTTGAAACTTTGTGGCCAGGTACTACTGCAAGTGTATATTACATGTGTCATCTTATTTAAATCTCACCAGAACCCTAAGGAAAACTTTAATTATTGTGCTCCTCAATTTAGCAGATGAGGATATTGAGGCACAAGTGTAGTAATTTGCCAAAGATCACAGAGCTAGTGAGTGCCAGAGCCAGGATTTGAAAGCAGGCAGTCTGGTTCCAGAATTTCTGCTCATAACCTTCAGGCAATAATGCCTTCCTATACATTGCCTCTAAATCCATCACAAAGGTGCACACAGAAGAGATGTTCTTCTCTTTCCTTGTATGGCTATGACTAGTTTTTAGGCAATGTTGAGTAGGATAACCATGTTTGTTAGGACTCCCCACCTCCAGTCCATCTTTGCTTTACTGTCTGCCCAAAGCCCACACATGGGCTAATCCACCCATGTCTGTTCTCAGGAAAAGAGCTGATAAATTCAATCAAGTAGAGGATCATATTACCAACGAGGCATAGTGCTCTCTTCCAATGTCCCTTTTACAGCAGAAGGGAACCATTGATTCAAGACTGACAGGTTCATCTGAGTCACTGCCAGCTTTCAGGGGATTGGAAGCTGACAGGGGGATTTGAGGTAGGAGAATTTCCGGAACCTGTAAAAACAGACACAGCCTGCTTACCAGTCTCTGGAAGTAAGGCGTCTTCTCTTTCTCTAAGTTTTCTGACAAAGGTCCCATGCATTGGAATTGTTGTAATAAAACAGGCAACATTTATAGATTTCCTATTATTCTGCCCGATCCTCAAAGTAACCTTAGAAAGCTGGTGACACTCAAAATAATGCCACAAACTAGGAGTTATTTATTCCTTAAGGATCTCTTTGTTGTTCCTCTTTGTTGGAAATGCTATTACAGGCTATTTAATTGACTGCTAAGGATGCTCATTGCTACTGGGTCATCATTGCTTTAGAGTCTTTTCAGGGGACAGCACTAAAAATATACATTTTTTTAAAGATAAAAAATTGTGCAGTCATTTTAATATTTTCAACTCAAATTTAATAACTCCTATACAGCATACAGCACATCTTTAGAACAGGATTGGAACACCTACCATGTATTAGGAAGAGTCAGATGACCTACTGTAAAAAATAGTGACCTGTCATAAAACCTGACTTTCTGCCCTAATGTAGCAAACTTCCAGGTAAGACAGTCGGTTATGCTCTGTGGACCTGGATTTCTCCCTATACAAAAGAAGAGTGTCGAACGTGATGATCCTTATATTCCCTCTCAGCTCTAACATTTTCTGTATCTATGAACACAAACTCCATAAATAGAATACGTATTTTTATCTGCTTAACAAGCATTTGTTGAAGGAGTGAATCAATGGACAACATGCTTAGAAACCACACTCTTACTAAATATTTATTTTTTGTGTTTTGTGATTAATAGACGTTTGTTAAATGAGAAAAAAATAGAAAGCTGGTGACACTATTTTTATCCTCATACAATAAGGGAATGGGGCTCAGGACAGTGAGGTAATGATGCCCAACTAGTAATGACAGAGATGTCACTGCAAAGCCTGTCCTCCCAGGGAGACAGGTATGGGTTGGGGATGTGAGAAAGGGAAAGTTGTGATGGTCCTAAAGGCCCCTCCACCCTGAGTGACCTTCATTTTAGGATGTGACGCATGAAGCCAGGGCACACTAGAAGTCCCAACACACAGTGGTTCCTTAATGAGGGTCACTGATTTAGGATCTGAGTAATGGTAACTCAAAATATATATTTAATGTATTCCCTTTGGTGCAAAGTAACTTTTATATTACTAAGTAGCAGCTTATTTATTGGTCTTTATCAACAAAATAATGATAAAATGTATAAGATTTATAAGTTTGGAATCTCTCCACTCTAACAAAGTACCAACTTGATTCTAATAGCACATCATGATTTTGTTTGTATTCATAGCAAAACAATTACTAAATATAATAATCTGATGAAAAATTTGAAATATGATTGCAACTTTGTACAAAGTATGTAGAAATTATGAAATAAATTTATATTGTAGAATTATAAATTTTAGCAAATTTTGAAAAGGCCACAATATATATAAGTGGCCAGTATACTCTTTAATGAAGATGAAGTAATTAAAAAAAAGATGGAAGTAATAGAGACTGAAAACTCCAAAAACGGGAAGGATGGAAGGGGGCTGATGATTGAAAAATAACCTATCAGATAGTTTTCACTGTTTGGGTAATGGGAACACTAGAAGCCCAGTCTCCACCAGTACCCGATATTCTCTTGTGACAAACATGCAAATGTACTCCATGAATCTAAAATAAAATAAAGTTAAATATATATATATATGTGTGTGTGTGTGTGTATGTATGTGTATAATATGTGTGTGTGTATATATACATATAAAAATTTGGCTTTTAAAATTTAACTTAGTGTGTGTACACACTTATGCACACACATGTATGTATACACATATTTGAATACTTTTGGAGGTGAGTGGGACTAGCTATTAGGTAAATACTGATATTGTTACTATAAGGAGGGATGTGAGAGACACTATGAGAATATTTAAGACAAAGTGCTACAGATTTTGAGAGAAGGGAAAGAGAACTTCCCGATATGATGATATTGTGGGAGATCTTAACTTTCTTTGAACTAGGTGCTAAGGAGAATTTTTACCAGCTGCCACAGAAGAGCTGAAGGTATTCAGAGTGGCAGGCTAACTTGCAAAACTTCCCTCCAGGCAGGCAGCTGGAGGGAAGTCCAGGCTGTGTTTGGGAAGTGGGGGGTGGAAGGGGATATCATTTGGCAGAAGTAAGCTATATGTCATACAACTAGCTCTATGTGGGTTATTGGTGACATGACTAGGAAGTAGGTTGAGGCCAAATTGTAAAAAGTTTTGAGTACTAGGATATAGAGCAAAAAGGCTGCTAGGCACTGGTAACCCATTTTAAGGTGGCAAGGGAGTGATATTATCAGAGTCAAGCTCTGAAAAATTAATCTAGTGTACTCAAGAAGAGTGAATCAGATAGCAGAGACTGGAGTGGGGAAGACAAGAATAGATGCATCAGAATCATCAGGGAGCATTTACAAAAATTCAAACCCTGGATCCCAGCACTGGTAATTTTGACTCAGTGAGTCTGGAGTGACCCAGGGGTCTACAATATTAACAAAAACCCCAAGGTATTCTTAGGCTAGTGGACCACTAGGTGCCCTTTAAGAAACGTCAAGGGAAAGTGATGAGGTGTTTGCACTAAAACTGGAAAGGGAGGTCTGACGACAGGACAAGGAATGAAAGCAAAGGTGATGGATGAGATATTGGTGCAGGGAGGGGGCCATAAGAAGGGGAAAGTTGGTGTGCTTACATCTGCTATAGTACTCACAGCACAGTAACTGTGTGTTTACGTGGTTATTTTCCTACTCTGAATTCCCTACATCATCCTTTTAGGATGCAGTGGCTACTCAGTAAATATTTGTGGAATGACATTATTCTTTGCACCCTCAGAGACTCCTGTGTACTTACTGGTGAGACTTCTGGTCTCTCTCCAGGAAACTGGGAGGTCATTTGATTTGAGGTACAGGCTGCAGGTTGTGCCTGATGGAAAAGCCCTCTCAATATTCCAGTCCCTGGCCCACCAGGGCATCCCCTCATACCTGTGCACATATAAGTCCTAGTCAATTCAGGCACATACATGGTTTAGCCTGCTGCACTTGGCCAGAAATTCAGAGAGCTGTCAGTGCTATGTGGAGGGCATTCTCAAGGAAGCAGGTCTTTGCACACATCAGTGGTTCCTGAGGCCTCCTTGGAAGACATATTGTTCATTTTAACTAGCTCTGCTTAGGTAGGTTTTGCTAAAGTTTACAAAGTAGAGACTAAATGATCAATGAAGAATGGAACACATTGTATAAGAAGCCAAGAGAAGAGCAACATTACAGGTATTAACAGATGTAGCCCAATGAGTGCCAAATACTCTTCCTGCAAATGTTTACATCTAAGTGTACATGTGTTGTGGTCATTTGTGGCTCTGTAACAAATTGCAAAACTCAGTAGCAAAAAACAATCACTTATATTATTCTTACACATTTTGAGCATCAGGAATTTTGGATAGGGCTCAGTAGGAATGGCTTATCTCTGCTCCACAATGCCTGGGTCCTCAGCTAGAAGGCTTAAATACTGCTGGCTAATAATGCAGAAGACTGAAACTGGTCCCCTTCCTTTCACCATATACAAAAATCAACTCAAGATGGACCAAAGACTTAAAGGTAAAATCTGAAGCTATAAAACTCTAGAAGAAAACCTAAGAAATACCATTGTAGACATAAGCCCTGCCAAAATTTCATGATGAAGATTCCAAAAGCAATTGCAACAAAATTGCAACAAAAAAAAACTGACAAGCAGGGCCTAATTAAACTAAAGAGCTTCTGCATAGCAAAAGAAACTATCAACTGAGTAAACAGACAACCTACAGAATGGGAGAAAATATTTGCAAACTATGCATCTGACAAAGATCTAATATCCAGAATCCATAAGGAACTTAAACAAATAAACTAGCAAAATAAATAAACAGCCCCATTGAAAAATGGGCACAGGACATGAACAGACATTTCTGTAAGAAGACACACATGCGGACAAGTATATGAAAAAATGCTCGACATCATTCATCATCAGAAAAATGCAAATCAAAACCATAATGAGCTGCCATCTCATACTAGTTAGAATGGCTATTACTAAAAAGTCAAGAAATGAGAGATGCTGATGAGGTTGTGGAGAGAAAGGGAACACCTATAGATTCCTGGTGGGAAGGTAAATTAGTTCAGCCACTGTGGAAAGCAGTTTGGAGATTTCTCCAAGAACTTAAAACAGAATTACCATTTGACACAGCAATCCCATTACTGGATATATACCCAAAGGAATATAAATTGTTCTACCATAAAGACACATTCATGCAGATGTTCATTGCAGCACTATTCACAATAGCAAAGGCATGGAATCAGACCATCAGTGATGGACTGGGCAAAGAAAATGTGGTATGTACACACCATGGAATAATACACAGCCATAACAGGAATGAAATCATGTCCTTTACAGCAACATAGATGGAATTGGAGGCCGTTACCCTAAGCGAATTATTAACAAGGGAACAGAAAAACAAATACCACATGTTCTTACCTGTAAGTGGGAGCTAAACATTGAGTGCATATGGACACAAAGAAGGGAATAACAGACACCGGGGTCTACTTGAGGGTAGAAGATGAGAGAAGGGTGAGGATTGAAAAACTACCTATTGAGTACTATGCTCATTACCTGGGTGACAAAATAATCTGTATACTAAACCCCCAACACATGCAGTTTACCCATGTAATAAACCTGTGCATGTACCCCCTCAACCTAAAATAAAAGTTGAAAGAAAAAACAAAAGTGATGCAGTAAGAAAGGAAAAGAAAGTGCTGGTGGCTGGAATCTTATGAAAGCTCTCTTATTATATCTGGCAGTTGATTCTGGCCTGTGGCTGAGACTTTAGCTGCAACATCTGCCACGTGGCCTCTGCCTGTGGCCTGGGTATTCTCACAACATAGTAGCTGAGATCCAAAGGCAGGTGACTCAAGAGATAGAGCCAGACAGAATTTTTTGCCTTTAAGACCTAGTATCAGAAGTCACACAGTCTCACTTCTTACATATCCTACTTGTCACGGTAGCCCCAATAGCTCTCCCAACTTCAAGGGGAAGGAAAGAAGTTTCTAACTCTTAATGGGGTAGTAACAAGGTTCTGGAAGAGCATGTAAGACCAGAAATATTATTGTTGTCATCTTTGGAAAATGCAATCTTCTGCAATATGACTTAAGAAAAGAAATATTCTCAGTTACTAAATTTAAACCAATGGAGACTGTTTTGCGAGAAGTAGTAAGTAAAATATCATTATCTTTACTATAGATTTGCATTTCTTGGTTATAGGCATATGAAGTCAAATCTCTTCTGAGATAAATTAGAATATTAAGTTAATATCTATTTCCAAAGACTTGATGGATTTTTAAATAAATAACCTGGAAACAAAAGATGGCTCTTACTGTTAAAAAAAAGAAGTTAATGAAATAAACAGAGAAGTGACAGTAATATAAAATGTTATTAGATAAATTCATAAAAGAGATATATGCATAGTAATCAGAGGTCAAATTCTTAATTATGAAAGTTAACAGGAAAACAGGATTATAGACTTTATAGGGTTAAGAAGCCTTAAAAAATTTCAAAAGGAAATCTTGAAATCAAAGTTAGATACTGGAAATTACAGAATATGAAGGGCTTTGTTTTTTTTTTTTTTTTTTTAATTTTGTTTTTTGAGATGGAGTCTCACACTGCTGCCCAGGCCGTAGTGCAGTGGCACAGTCTCTGCTCACTGCAACCTCCGCCTCCCATGTTCAAGTGATTCTCCTGCTTCAGCCTCCAAGTAGCTGGGATTTACAGGCACATGCCACCATGCCCGGCTTATTTTTGTATTTTTTGTGGAAACGGGGTGTCACCATGTTGGCCAGGCTGGTCTTGAATTCCTGACCTCAAGTGATCCGCCCACCTCAGCTTCCCAAAGTGCTGAGATTACAGACATGAGCTACCACGCCAGGCCAAGAATATGAAATTTTGATATGATATTGTGGTAATGAAAGCTGTTAACATTGGGGGAGACTGGGTGAAGGTGTACATGGGATCTTCCTGTGTATTTCCATGTAACTTCCTGTCAATCTGTAAATATTTCATAATTTAAAAACTTTTTAAAAAGAGAAAAAATATAGTTTCAGATTTCATGAATTTAACAAAAGAAAAATAGTTTACAATTGTTTCACTGCCTATTGTAGCCAAAAAAACTATTTTTGTTATCTAGATTTATATAGTTAGTAGAAAGAATGACACTTTACACATATACTCTGACAATCACAAAAACACTGCATCAAATCACAGAATATACAGGGAAAAATATAGAATGTAGAGAAGATGTGGAGTTTGTTATTCCAAGAAACATTTGTTTCTGGTTGTTACTTTCTAAGTAAGGCCTGTCGGATACTATAAGCATTTTGCAAGTAGGCAAGGTATAGTATAACAAGTAAATTATTTTGTCGACATATTGTTTACAAATCTAAATTAAAACAAACAAACCAGAAAACTCAAGCTTGTAATAATGGGGAGTTGTGATACAGTCTAAGTGAATGTAGGCCTTCACTTCAACTCCCGTCTGGAAAATCACCAGAGTTTAGAAGCATTTTCATAGTTAGAGAATTTTTGTTGTTGTTGAGACGGAGTCTCACTTTGCTGCCCAGGCTGGAGTGCTGTGGCGCGATCTCGATTCACTGCAAGCTCCACCTCCCGGGTTCACGCCATTGTCCTGCCTCAGCTCCCGAGTAGCTGGGACTACAGGCACCCGCCACCATGCCCGGCTAATTTTTTTGTGTTTTTAGTAGAGACGGGGTTTCACTGTGTTAGCCAGGATGGTCTGGATTTCCTGACCTCGTGATCTGCCCTCCTTGGCCTCCCAAAGTGCTGGGATTACAGGCGTGAGACACCGCGCCTGGCAGAGAATATTTTTATGATTTAAAATGAAGTAACGATGTCATTTCTTAGACTCAGTTGTTTGCATGGATCTTGGTGAGTTCTTGCAAAGTGGCAATTGTGTTCATATTTCTGCCTAAAACCATGGGCCCGAGGTTGGCAGTGTGACTTCTTCAAAGCCCTGCGTTAATTATACTTCTAATAAAATTCTTTCTATCGTTGAGCCACTTGCAACAGCAAGTTTTATTCTTTGTCAAGAACAGAAACACTTTATTAGCTCCAGTGATTATAGCCTTTCTATCTGAAGCTTGAATTAATTTAAAGAAATAACAAAAAATGCCTTCTTAACATATGAACAATTTTTGATTGACAATAAAAGCTGGCATTTTATATGTGTATGTATCCCTCAAGTTATTTTGAAATTACTACAAATGCTATTTGCTTTAGAACCCAATCTGTTTGCCATGTATCTTTTGTTAGTGCTTAATCATGAAGTCAAATTGTGTCTCCATTTCCTGTTTGCTTTGAGGGAGATCTACTCTTCTTTAATCTAATCGGACTAAATGTGATTACATTCAGGGAAGCACAAATTCAAAGTTGGATTTTTCCACTAATTCTTGACAGCCAGATTTAGAGGAGTGTAAAATAATTTTCCCACTTCCTGTAGCTAATTTTAACAGGAAGTTGAAGAATCTGGCTATCTGTCCTTATACCTGCTGTGATTCAAAACATGACAAGGTTTTGAAAGCCTTTGCTCTGTGTGTCCCTATGTCACTTGGAAAATACCTGTGTCTTTTTGGGGTAGCCTGCATCCCATAGTAGTTAATTCTTTAGTTATTTACCTCTGAGAGATATAATAAGGTAGGCCTTAGAAGTTAATTTGGTGGCAAAAGGAGGTTTAGAGAGGAAAACACACCAAATTGCATACAATTTGTCATAAAGAAACTTGAGTACGATGTACTCTTGGAAACTGAGTGATTGGAAGAAAAACCTAGCACTGTCTAAATACATGGGAGTGTTGTCAACTGTGCATAGCAGGACTCAAAAACCAAGACTGTGCTCTGTGCTAGTATTTCTGCTGTAAATGCCTACTAATTCGTTGTTCCCAATCTGTAGTTGGACCTTGAACACTGGCTCACGCAAAGCAAGTTTTATTGATTTTGTTTATATCCTGTAGATACAGAATGTGAATGCATACCAATAACTGCACAAAGCAAGCAGCTAATGCGGATTAGATTTAACATTAGCAAAGAAAGATGGGTTGGTATATATATGGATTTTTTAAAACCACAGCAGGAACAATTTAATAGCTGACTGAATTGCTACCAGAAAGACATGCACAGGCATGTTTGCTGATTAGCCAAGGTCCATTTTGTTCTTATTTGGCAGATTATGCAATAGCCGTTTCCCAGAACATTACTAATAATGCTGCAAGAATTATAAGGGAAAGTTTGTTTACACTGAATATTTTAAAAGAGATTACAGTCACATCAAATTGCTAAGATAGAAAGTAATAATAAAAATAACATGTAGCATGCATTAAATGCCTATTACATTCCAGGCACTGTGCTATGTGTTTTGCATATACATTGTTGATTTAGCTTTCAAGCAACCCTGTGAGGTAGCTATTAATAATTTCCTCATTACAGAGATGATGAAACTGATGTTCTGATAGGCTGAGAAACTTGTTCAAGGTTGCACAGCTAGTGAGCTGTGGCAAACCTAGGCTGTTCTGACTCTAAAGATCATGTTTATGTTGACACCACAATCTTAAAATGGAAAACATCCTATTGGATTACTGAACTGTAGTGAAATGCAATATAACTTCTCTTTTTAATGTTATAAGCAGTTTGCATAATTAAATTATTGAACAAATATTTTAAGATTCTAAAGCTATGGTTTTTGAACTCCAGTTCAGATAAGAATGACATGAGGAGTGTGTTCCAATGCAGACCTGTAAGCCTTGTCTCAGAGAGTCTCAGAGCATCTGATGCAGAACCCAGGAAGCTCCATCTCTAATGAGCATTGCATTCTGATGTCATTGGTCCATGAAACACATTTTGACAGATACAAATCTAGAGGCATGTAGTTCAGCCCAGACCACTAAATAAAAGCTTCTTTCAGAATTGTTCTGCTCAAAGCAGTATGATATTAGGAAAAACTTTATCAGGTGTTGCTCCTTGAAATAGTCCTTTAGGCCATTTATTCCCAGGTTGAAGACCACCATCCTATACCATGGGAGTTAGAGAAAACCTCATCAGCTGTACACGCCACCATCATGTGTCATTCAGGGATGGGATTATAGCTAAGATAGAAGAGTTCTTACATTTCATGTTTTGATATGTTCATTCACATCATTTTTCTTAAGAAAACATAATTCCAAAGGTTATTCTCTTAAAGGAAGTACTTCCATGGTGGCTTAAAGAATCTAAAGCCACAGAAATGAAAAACAAAACAAAATTAAAAACAAACAAACAAAACAAAAACAAACGGAAAACAGCTAAGAAAGAACTGAAGTTTCAAGAATCCTGTTGTATAAGGATTTGACTGAATGGTGCCTGTCCCAAGAATCTGAAAGTGTTCGTGTGCCTGAAGAAAACAGAAGTTAGATCACACATGGGGGCAAATTACTTTGATTACCTTAGATACTTCAAATACCTTAATACTTTCACGCAAACATATAAAGTGTATATCCTTCAAGTGGGGTTTTCCATGGTTGAGAAACAACTATGGTATTTACTTAGCACCTATTATATTCATATCCTTTCCTTCCCTCAAAGCTTCATTTAGTCCAATTAATGAGATAAGATTTGGATTGATTACCAGATTGCTTAAACTTAATCAACCAACAAAGACTGAAAAGCATCATGAAAGAAGTAAGAGCAAGAGGAGGAAGGGCTCCCAGTCCTTGTTGTTCAGTTACAGCAATTAACTGTCAGGTTCAGAAGGGAAAGGCAAGTACAAGAGCAAAGAGGAGGTAACTACACAGGGTTGAGCTTGGGGATGACTTTGCAGAGGTGCAGACACATTTCTGAGGCAACTCTCCAGATCTCATCTATGAAAACAACCTATATATATATAATATATATCATATATTTTATATACAATATATAATATATAGTATATATCATATATAACATATTATATAATGTATATTATATATAACAGTATATATTATATACAACATGTTTTTATATATTATATAATGTGATGTATTTATATATAACATATCATATAATGTAATATATAACATTATCATATAATGATAAAACATATCATATAATGTTATATATAACATATCATATAATGTTATATATAACATATCATATAATGTTATATATAGCACACATTATGTATATTACTTATAACATATATACATAATGTATATATATAACATATTATATATTATATATAATATTATATGTGTATATTTCCTCTCTAAACCTACTCCTTTTGCCACCAAATTAACTTCTAAGGCCTGCCTTGTTATATCTGTCATATATATCTATATATATCCCATTACATATTCCATGACTGTAGATTTGGCCCATTTTCTCCATTCTTACCCCATTATGAAAACCATAGTTACAGTCTGGGACTTCATGTAATTTGTTTTTGAGAATCTATAATTCATAAAGAGATGACTCAGAGCTTGGTTGAACATCTCTAATGTTTTTGCTTCCCCCTGCTCCCACAGCCTGTAAAGTTAAAATATGTTCTGTGGTTCCAACAGGTGAAACAGAGCTTTGATGCTATTATGCTATATCTAACAATGAGCCTGTTTTGTTTCTTAGTCATAGAAGTTTAGTGTATATGATACATACTCTTTTAGGATAGGTAGATGCTATTGTTAGTTTGATCATTTTCTTCATTTTCTTCAAAGTTTTAAAAAATAATTAACCTAATTCTTGAACATACGAGTTAGAGTGTCGAGGTAACAGACTTTTATAGGGAAATCCGCAGAAAAGTTTTAATTTATGAGAGTCCCAACACTACATTCTTGACATTTCTTGAAGATAGGTTCTAAATCTTCTTGAACATTTTTTCCTGTTTTCAAAATTAGAGAATGGTAAGTTGGGGTCATCTGAGGGAAGAAGAGTTGTGAGCAATGGAATTCAACCTGCTTTTTCATCACTTCTCTTCAGTTCCTCTCAGTTGAAAACATCAGCCTCCTCTATGGAGACCTCAAGTAGGTACTGCCCAGAGGGGAGTGTCCACCTCTAAGTACCTCACCCTTAGAAAAGTAATCCTTTCTCTTTCTTCACCCTTAGTTTTTCATTGCCTGAGGGTATTCGACAAGGTGTTATCTAATTCGAGCAGTTGACAAGGAGGTGTGAATGTCAAATAGACGTGTCCTTCCCAGAAGGTGTTTACATTCCTAAAATGTTTATTAGACCAAAGGCAACTCCCTCTTTCAGAATTTGTGGCTGATTTGTTTTTGTATGCTCTGTGGGCTTTTCCTGCCTTCCCTCATAAACCAAATGACCTGGAAAACACACCAATATACATCATTCACACACAACACCCATGAACAAATACCAGGAAATAATTTTTATTCCATAACTTTTGGCATTATACCAATTCATTCCCCTTGCCTCTGCTCTCTCTCCTTCTTAAGTTACTCTTCATCCCTAGTGAAAGTGAGTTGCCCTTCAGGAAAGACTTTTTCTGTAATGAATCTTTCCAACTGCAGAGGAAGAAGCTTTGAGTATCCAGCAATGATGCGGATACTGACATTCTGGTTTTGTGACACTGGGCGGGTCATAGACTCTGGAGCTGTTTCCTAATTCATAAAAAGTGCTCTTATTCTAGAAATCTATTATTCTGGGAGTTCCCTTATTCTGTTTATTGGTTTTGAAGCTCTTCCAATCCAAATAGTTTCTCCCTTAAGGCATAGGAAATGAGCACTTTTACAAAAAGCAAGATATTTAGGACTGAAATGAGTTGTTCTAACAGCTAATTAGATTGTTGTGCATTTGGGGTACATATAATTAATGGACCCCGCCTTTAAGACCAATAGTGAGAAGAACTGAATTGGCAAAATGGACAAAAATAGAACATACTTTTGTTTGTAGAAGTTTGAATTTTCGTAAGATGGTAGTAACATTACCTCAATTGTTACACTTCATTACAGGAAAATGTTAAGTATTATGTTATGCAATGACAATAGAAATATCACTCAGACACCTCAAAAGTGTCATTAAAGATATAGGCATTATTCAAAAATATATTGATTTCTAGTTACCTTTTCAAATGCTTCAGGCAAATGGCCAGTCCAAGATTGCGATGATAAAGCTGCCTCAACTCCAACCCCTTCCTTAATTCAGGAAGTGACTAGAGTTTTGTCATTGTAATTGCAATTATGATAATTTCCTGGGAAGGAAATCTTTTAAAATTGTGATGATGCACAAACTAGCATTGAAAAGTTTAAAATGCATTGAAAATAACAAGTTAGTTGCATATAGCAAGTAAATAGGAAATGATTACAAACTAAATTTAGTTACATGTTACTCTTTCCTTTTTAAATTATTTAAGAAAATACACTAAAATGTTAATCTTTTCTCTGCCAGGGAAAATGCTTCTTCTGTCACGGTAATTGACCCAATACAAATACAGCCATAATAAAACAATTTTGTTTCCTGAGATCCATTTTCTTTCTCTCTTTGTGGGTACTTTACAGTCATGGATTTTGGGTTAAATCACACTATTTTATTAGTGACAGGAAGGTAATTTGCATGCTTTCTTCCTTCCTTTTTTTAGGGTAAAAAGTATACACATATAGAAATTAAATATAAATCCTCCCCCTTCATCATGCAGCTGTCATGAAATGCCTCTGAAGGATTGTAGGTGTGTAGCTCTAAATTTCATGGTGCTACAGGATTCATACACACATATATTCTCCATTCCTTCAGAAATTGCTAGCATTTTGTTTGTTTGTTTCTGCACATTGAATTTTCTTTCTTCCCTTGATTTTCCTTTTCTGAAGACCCGGATTCAACACAAGTGTCAGTTCTCAGCTAGAGGTCGCTGCCAAGGCTGTTATTTAAAAAGCAAACCTAGTAATCAGTACTTTGTTTCCTGGTCTTAAGCAATCTCAGAAGACAAACCCAGTAGGGGTCATTTTTATTCCTTTGGGTTAAAAGAAACCTCAGAATGGAACACGTTGTAAGGTAATGTTTACTGGTTAAATTTGTTGAAACTAAGTAATTGAGATAGAAAGATGTCAATTGAAAAATATCTCTGTATTACTGTGTGGGTCAAAAAAGACCAGAGTAAATATCAAATTAAATAAGCAACTTGATTTCTGAGCAGAGTCCCCTAGTTGCTTTCTGACCAGTGGGATGAATCTCCCTTTGTGCATCCCTTTCTGAGACTGGACAGGGAGGTCTCATGTGAATTCCTCCACATCTGGGTGCCTTTAGGAGAGAGCTCCTAGACAGATGCTTACCTTACTTGTTGCTATGAATAGGAGATTTTTGGTTTGCTTGTTTGTCTTTCTCTTTGGTGAGGTACACGACGAAAGAAAGACTTCTTATGATAGTAGGGACTGAACCTTCCTAGGTAGTTCCCTTTATGAATTTGCAGAAGGAAGGGGATACCATTGTTTCAATTGCCTCTGATTAACGGAACAGCTGTTAGTAATCTGCAAGACCGGCTTCCAGGTGGGAATAGGTGAAGCACACCACCTATCCCAAAGTTGGTTGGGATGAAGGACTGAAAAAACCCAGTGCTGAGACACTAGAGGCCTCAGCAAGTCCAGCCTCTAGTGCCGGCAAGGTTGCACCTCCCAGAAAGGGTCAAGTTGACCACTTTGGCCTTTAACTAGCAATCTTTTTGTTTTTCGGAGATCTCGCCCCATCTGCCTAACCCAAAAGGTATGTTAACTCCCTGGCTATCCTGTTCACAGGAGAGAAGCTAAATATTATACACAGAGAAGGAAGAGTATGAGTTTTATATATGATATGGTAATAATTTATAGGCAGAGACTCAAAAGATTTTTCTGAAAGCATGGAAATATTTTGATGTGTTCGGGGCAAATACCTACATAATATAGAGGAAATATTACTATTTTAACTTCTATATTGCTTGGTGCTGAACAAGAACATAGGAGCAAAAGTACACGGAAAATGGAAGATTGTGTATTTTATTTTCCTGTGACTTCATCATGATCTATTTAGCTATTATTAACATGGAAATAATTGAAGAATTCAGCAGAGTTGTCACACAGGGTCTAGACAACACGAAATAATTGCTAGACTTACACTTTTAGTTTTTAAATTATTTCAGAAACTAAATTGTAAACTAAATGGTAGGTCAGTCTATTCAATAGACTGAATAACTAAGAATACATCTTAATGACAGGCTAAGACCATATTCAGATCACCTGTAATTTACTAAAGGTGTATTTATTTTATGAAAGTATGGCCTCAAGACTTGTTTCTACAGCTATTTTATTAGTATCGAAAATCAAACAAACATATCTTTACTATCAAAGAGAGGTGGTTTATATTCCCACATTGTTTTAGGCAGAGTGCAAGAATTCACACTTTTAGGGCCATCTCCAAGAAGATCCCTGAATTAATTATATGTGTGGCTCTCCACTGGCAGAGTATTTGAGAGTATTTTGGATGCAGCTTGTGTATATTCCTTTTTCTTCCTCCATTTCTTCTCATCATTCCTAAAGCTGCTTATGACCTACTTTTTCTATTCTAGTACAGATATGCAAATCTAGTTGTCATTTCCTACAGTGTAATTATTGATTATCTTTATTTAAAAAATTTTAAAATATGGTCTTTTCCCTTCTTTATTAAACTTACTTAAAAATTTAAATTTAACAATGGACTAAGCTACATAAGCACTGATATATGTGCTTTTCAAACATAAACTCCTGTTATCCTACCAACAACCTTATGAGGCAAGTGTCATCATTATCTCCGTTTCACAGATGAGGAAACTGAAAGAAGGAGAATCTAGATAACTTGCCCACAAGGTGATGATGAAACTAAACCCAGGAAATTGGATGCATGCTGTGAACCATTGCACCACAAAATTTTCTACAGCTTATGATCCAAACAGTGATCCCCAGATTTGATTGTGCGTAAGAATCACTTGGGAGTCTTGTCAAAGCCTATTGCTGATCTGCTTCTGTAGGTCAGGATTGGAGCCAGGAATTTACATTTCTAACGAGTTCCCAGGTGGTGCTGCTGCTGCTGCTCTGAGCACTTTAAGGACCACTGATGTGTGATAATACTGAGACCAGGAGCAATAAAGAACTAATTCATTAACGTTACTTAATCTTCATTATAACAGTTAAAATACTGGCTTTCAAAAATGGCAACTTATTACAGCTCAAAATCTCTTTTTTCTTTTTTTGTTTAAAAGTTACGCCTGGATATTATGCTTATCTCATTGTTTTTTAAATTGAATAATGTAAAACTTTATTTCACATGTTTCAAAGACCATTTTGTGAATTGCTGGTCCACATCTTTGCTTACAAATGTAATGGGACTGAAAGTTTTCCTCATTGATTTTATTTAAAATTCTAAGCCAGGTGCAGTGGCAAGAGCCTGTAGTTCTAGCTACTCAGGAGTCTGAGACGGGGATCCCTGAGACCAGGAGTTGGAGGCTGCAGTGTGCTGACTGCACCCGTGAATAGCCACTGCACTCTATCCTGGGTACACAGAGAGACCCAGTCTCTAAATATAAATAAATAGGCCAGGCGTAGTGGTTCGTGCCTGCAATCCCAGCACTTTGGGAGGCCAAGGCAGGTGGATCAACTGAGGTCAGGAGTTCAAGACCACTCTAGCCAAGATGGTGAAACTCCATCTCTATTAAAAATACAAAAATTAGCCGGGTGTGGTGGTACACATTTGTAGTCCCAGCTACTCGGGAGGCTGAAGCACAAGAATTACTTGGACCCAGAGGTACAGGTTGCAGTGAGCTGAGATCGTGCCACTGCACTCCAGCCAGCCTGAGCAAAAGAGCGAGAGACTCTATCTCAAAATAAACAAACAAATAAATAAATAAATATAAAAATTTAATTCATATTTTTAGCACATATTTTCTCACTATACTCTTTGCCTTTATGTTTATAATACATTGGGTATGCATTTTAAATTCTTATGTAATTAAACCTATTCCTCTTTAGTTATTTTAGGCCTAAAATATCTTTCTTCATTATTAAGCATATTTACTGCATTTTCAGGTAGTTGTTATAGTTTATCTTAATTCCCTAAGCCATTTGGAATTTATTTTGGTGTAAAGTGAGGTTCTCAATGATTTTTTTTCTACTTTTATTTGCCTTCTGGTTTTCCATAAACTATTCATTGAATGATCTTTCTCATTTTGTCAAGATAGACACAAGTCTCTTTCTGGACTGTGTATTTCATTGTGTTCTTCCTCTCTTACCACATTGCTTTAATTAATGTACATTTTAAATCTTATTTTTAATATTTGATAGGACAAGTGATGTGTTCCCTTCCCTTGTTGTTTTTCTTTTTCGTATCTGAGATTTTCTACATGAGGAAGTCAGACCGCCCTCCTTTTCTCCAGAAAGCACCCAGGAAGCTATTTTTTGACAATAAAGATCACTATTTTTTCTTGGAGTTTGCACAAAAATCTGTAAGTGCAAAGTTACTGCTATAATAACTAGTTAGCATTGGAATAGCAGGAGAGTTTCAGGCTCGGGGCATCATGGCAGATGAAAAAATACTCTTTTATTCTTTTATCCTTCTCTGTTGCCTTTGCTTCAGCAGATGGTAGAAGGACTCAGTGCTAATAATGGAGCCAAAAAATCAATAGAAGCAATAGAAGCATCCAAATTATCTGTTATATATACTTCACTACATATATCTATATGTGTAGTGAAGTATATATATATAGTAGTGAAGTATATATATATACTTCACTATATATATAGGATAAAGCATCCAAATTATCTGTTATATACTTCACTATAGGCAAATTAAGATCTTTACTATTAAAGAAAAATGTCAGCACTGTGTAGGTTAGGAAAATAAAATAATGCACAGTTTTATATTATAATGGGAAAAGAAAATCTTTTTCATTGACTGAGTTATTAATAGAATGATTAAAATGGTTATGCTTAGCATTCATCCATCTACAAATGAATGGGGATGAAGAAATTGTGGCATATATATAATGGAATATTATTCCGCTTTTAAAAAGAAGGAAGTCCTGTGACTTTAGACAACATAGATTAACCTAGAAGATTTGTACTAAGTGAAAAATACTGCATGACACTTACACAATAAATGTAAAAAATGTCAAATGCATAGAAACAGAGAGTGGAACAGCAGTTAACAGGTGCAGGGGGAGGGGGCAGGTTAGGGAGATGTGGGTCAAAGTGTACACGGTTGCCACACACACACATACACACACACACACACACACACACACACACACACACAGAGAGAGTATGTGAAGAGATGGATATGTTAGTTTTCTTGACCATAGTAATTATTTCACTATGTATTTAAAAACATCATGTAATACACCTTAAATATATTCAATAACAAGTTAATGTTTAAAATAATATAGAATAATGTAGGAAAAAAAAGATGCTTGGCAGTGCTACAAAACAAAGGGTTTGTGGATTGTTATTCTACCTGAGATTAGACCCTTAAATAATGGAAGTCACTCTTTACAACTGCAGTTGTTTGTAAAATTAATATTTGAGTCAGGCCAAGCTCTAGGTGGAGTAATCCTATAAAGACACCTTGCTGAAAGTGCATCTGTGGTTTCTCTTTCTGCCTGATGTCCATTTGGCATCCACACTCTGTTGATAATTCCACTAAGCCTTATCCTACAGCACTGTGAATTTAAGAGTTAGTGCCAAAATGCTCTTTCAACCATGCTTTTAATTTAATTTGAAAGGTGGTGGATGGACTCAAATCGCCTCTGAATCTATATTTTGCTGCCCTTGGGTCTTCCTGTGTCCCCTCTGCGCCTCCTTCCTCTCACACTTCTTAATTGCTGCTATGTTTTTTTACGTGGATATTTTTTCTCAAAGCTGGTATTGTTTCTTCCTGAAAAGAAACAACATTGCCCTTGACAGTGCAAAATGAAAATACAAAGAAAGGTCATGCTAGTTGCTCGCTTCAGCTTGAGAAGAGAGAACATGTTTTTCTCAAACCTGCCAGCAAACCCTGTATTACCCCACGTCATCCCTTGTTCCTTCAGTCTTATCTCAGTGGACTGGGATGCTTAACCTTCGTTTTCAAGAAACCTTGGTTTTCACACACACCCCAGGTTCAACACTGGAGGGGTAAGGAGCTAGAAGCTGCTACGTTTACTTGGTGCTTCTTCCCCTGTTTTCCCCTATACACAGCTGTAGTGCTGTGGAAGAAAAAAATAATTTTCAAGGATGTAAAGAAACTTAAGTTTACAAGGACATTAGGTTTAGGTTTTGGATCTTCTTTTTCTCCTTGCCCCTATGCCCTCTGCTCCCATCACCCATGTATGTAGTCAGTGCTTTGCACATAATTTGTGTGCAGTAAATGTTTCTTGAGTCATTTAAGAAGCCTGGTCCTCATTTAAGGCTACAAACCATGTTTATTCTAACTTTTTATCCCCACAGCTCCTCGCCCTTAGTTGGCACTGAGTAACTGGATTTCCAAATGGAAATAAGGCTTAAGTGAAAAATTGGAAAGGACAAGAAATCCTATTTGTAAAGCAATTGAAAACCATCTCCTCTTATTTTTTCAGTGTTTTAGAAATATGTCCTTCTTTAGAGCCTCCTTTTTTTTTTTTTTTTTTTTTAATTTCAGCAGGGAACTTGTCTGAAAAAGGGAAGGTTTTAAAGCGAAGTTTAGCAACCTTTGACCCTTTTCTGGGTCTTAAGTGAATACCAAATAAGAATTTACAGTGATTCTAGGAGGCATTCATTATTATTTGTGTCTCTATTTTACATACGGCTAAATGAAGCTATAAAGTGGCGAAGTCACGTTTTGAAATTCTCGCAGTAAATGATGATGCTGGGATCCTGAGTTGGATCTGCTGCACTCCTAGATCGCAAAATCTGTGAGTCAGTTTGATTTTTTCCCCTATAAATCATGAGAATAGTTAACATTTTTTATAAGCAAACTTTTGGGGGTTAACAAATTTGATGTTATAATAAACATTCCTCTCCAGGCACGGTGGCTCACGCCTGTAATCCCAGCACTTTGGGGGGCCAAGGTGGGCAGATCACTTGAGTTCAGGAGTTCGAGATCAGCTCGACAACATGGCAAAACCCCGTCTCTACAAAAAATACATAATTGGCCGGGTGTGGTTGTGTGCCCCTGTAGCCCCAGCTACTTGGGAGGCTGAGGTAGGAGGATCACTCAAGCCCGGAAGGTTGAGGCTATAGTGAGCCGAGATTGTTCCACTGTACTCCTGCCTGGGTGACAGAGTGAGACCCTGTTTCAAACCAAAACCAAAACAAACAAAAAACAAACATTCCTTACCCTACATGAGTCAGAAACATTTTTACCAATGATTTTGTTTGTGGTGTTGTTTTAACAGGCATGAGTAGGATACAACTGATTCGTGTTTTGCCTTGAAATCCCAGGCCAAGGAATTATTTGATTCTAGACCTGGAGAGTCTCACATATCTGTAAACATTTCTTGCTTAAAAATCTAGTCTTCAATTGTCTTAGGCAGCGTAAAATGGAATTTAAAAAATACTCTTTGTACATTTTTACACCTATATTTGTTTGTCTTTTGTATTGCTCTTTAACTGATATTTTACATGCTTAAGTAATGTCAAACCTCTCCAATATTGTTTGCAAGTTTCAGAAAAAAAATGGTGTGATTCTCTTGGCAACTTGCTATGTGTATTTCTAGTATGGCAATTATAATTTGTAATGAGTGTTTTGCAATATTAGATATATGGGAAAAATTCCAGAAAGCTCAAAGAACAAATCAGAAATAAACAAGATTATATCTTGTGTAAGTATAAATACTAGAAATTAAATGCCCATGTAATAGTGATCTAAAAAATGTCCATTTAGTTTCTTCTCCCAAATTCTAAAATTAAATTTCTAGAGTAACAAGTCTGGAAGTTTTAAAAGTTGGATAATTTTCCAACAAAAATCCCTTAAAAGTTATAACAATTTTAAATTGCTTTCCAG